>NC_091956.1:73253498-73533498 GCF_031021105.1 Erythrolamprus reginae | reverse complement strand
AACATCTAAGTCAGTCTGTTGAATAGAACTATGTATCTCCATAGTCATCAAATGCAAATAAAAGCCTTTCTTTGATTTGTGTGAGGATTGTATGTGCAAAACCTAGGTAGGAAGTACAGTGATACCTTGTCTTACAAAATTAACTGGTTCCGGGACAAGGTTCTTAAGGTGAAAAGTTTGTAAGACGAAACAATGTTTCCCATAGGAATCACTGGAAAAGCAATTAATGCGTGTAAGCCCAAAATTCACCCCTTTTGCCAGCCGAAGCACCCGTTTTTGCGCTGCTTGGATTCCCCTGAGGCTCCCCTCCAAGGGAAACCCCACCTCCGGACTTCTGTGTTTTTGCGATGCTGCAGGGGAATCCCAGCAGGGGAATCCCAGCATCGCAAAAACGGGCGCTTAGCTGGCAATGGAAGTCCGGAGGTGGGGTTTCCCAGTGAAGGGAGCATCAGTGAAATCGTAGCAGCGCAAAAACACTGAAGTCCTCAAAACCCCACCTCCGGACTTCTGTGTTTTTGTGATGCTACGATTTCACTGAGGCTCCCCTCACTGGGAAACCCCACCTCCGGACTTCCATTGCCAGCGAAGCGCCCATATTTGCCCTGCTGGATTCCCCTGCTGGGATTCCCCTGCAGCATTACAAAAACATAGAAGTTCAGAGGTGGAGTTTCCCATGGAGGGGAGCCTCAGGGGATTCCCAGCAGCACAAAAACGGGTGCTTCGCTGGCAACGGAAGTCCAGAGGCGGGGCATCCCAGCAGTGGCGGTGGGTTTGTAAGGTGAAAATAGTTTGTAAGAAGAGGCAAAAAAATCTTAAACCCCGGGTTTGTATCTCAAAAAGTTTGTATGACGAGGCGTTTGTAAGCCGAGGTATCACTGTAGTTGATTGGAACAGTGTACAGGTAATTTTTCTGCTAACTAAAACCATGCCTCACCTACAAAAAGATATTGACAAAATTGAACGGGTCCAAAGATGGGCTACAAGAATGGTGGAAGGTCTTAAGCATAAAACATATCAGGAAAGACCTAATGAACTCAATCTGTATAGTCTGGAGGACAGAAGGAAAAGGGGGGACATGATCGAAACATTTAAATATATTAAAACAAGGTCCAGGAGGGAAGTGTTTTTAATAGGAAAGTGAACACAAGAACAAGGGGACACAATCTGAAGTTAGTTGGGGGAAAGATCAAAAGCAACATGAGAAAATATTATTTTACTGAAAGAGTAGTAGATCCTTGGAACAAACTTCCAGCAGACTTGGTAGATAAATCCACAGTAACTGAATTTAAACATGCCTGGGATAAACATATATCCATCCTAAGATAAAATACAGGAAATAGTATAAGGGCAGACTAGATGGACCATGAGGTCTTTTTCTGCCGTCAGACTTCTATGTTTCTATGTTTCTATGCAATTTAAGAGACGTGGAATGTTCAGTAGGATATGAAAAAAGATATTTTCTCCTCTGTTTCCTTCTTCTGTTAAGCTTGCCTTAATGATGATTGGTAACTTTGCTACAGGCAAAGTGTACATGAACTGAAGTTTCACTGATTTATATTTAGAAACATAGAAGAAACATAGAAGACTGACGGCAGAAAAAGACCCCATGGTCCATCTAGTCTGCCCTTTTACTATTTCCTGTATTTTATCTTACAATGGATATATGTTTATCCCAGGCATGTTTAAATTCGGTTACTGTGGATTTACCAACCACGTCTGCTGGAAGTTTGTTCCAAGGATCTACTACTCTTTCAGTAAAATAATACTTTCTCATGTTGCCTTTGATCTTTCCCCCAACTAACTTCAGATTGTGTCCCCTTGTTCTTGTGTTCACTTTCCTGTTAAAAACACTTCCCTCCTGAACCCTATTTAACCCTTTAACATATTTAAATGTTTCGATCATGTCCCCCCTTTTCCTTCTGTCTTCCAGACTATACAGATTGAGTTCATTAAGTCTTTCCTGATACGTTTTATACTTCAGACCTTCCACCATTCTTGTAGCCCGTCTTTGGACCCGTTCAATTTTGTCAATATCTTTTTGTAGGTGAGGTCTCCAGAACTGAACACAGTACTCCAAATGTGGTCTCACCAGCGCTCTATATAAGGGGATCACAATCTCCCTCTTCCTGCTTGTTATACCTCTAGCTATGCAGCCAAGCATCCTACTTGCCTTTCCTACTGCCCGACCACACTGCTCACCCATTTTGAGACTGTCAGAAATCACTACCCCTAAATCCTTCTCTTCTGAAGTTTTTGCTAACACAGAACTGCCGATGCAATACTCAGATTTAGGATTCCTTTTCCCCAAGTGCATTATTTTACATTTGGAAACATTAAACTGCAGTTTCCATTGCTTTGACCATTTATCTAGTAACGCTAAATCATTTACCATATTACAGACCCCTCCAGGAATATCAACCCTATTGCACACTTTAGAGTCATCGGCAAATAGGCAAACCTTCCCTACCAAACCTTCCCCTATGTCACTCACAAACATATTAAAAAGAATAGGACCCAGAACAGACCCTTGTGGCACACCGCTTGTAACCTGACTCTGCTCAGAATACTCGCCATTAACAATAACTCTCTGATGTCTATGCTTCAGCCAGCTTGAAATCCACTGAACTATCCAGGGATTAAGTCCAATCTTCACTAATTTATCTATCAGCTCTTTATGTGGAACCGTATCAAAGGCTTTGCTGAAGTCCAGATAGGCAATATCCACGGCACCACCTTGATCCAACACCTTTGTGACATAGTCAAAGAACTCAATGAGATTAGTCTGACACGATTTGCCTTCAGTAAAGCCATGCTGATTTGGGTCCAATAAGTTATTGTTTTTTAGATGCTGATTTATCCTCTTTTTGAGTAGAGTCTCCATCATTTTAACTACAACTGATGTCAAGCTAACTGGCCTGTAGTTTCCAGCTTCTTCTCTACTTCCCTTCTTGTGGATAGGCACAACACTGGCCATTCTCCAATCCTCAGGAACATCTCCTGTTAACAGGGATTGGTTAAACAAATCAGTCAGGGGGGTAGCAATGACAGATCTGAGTTCTTTAAGAACTCTGGGATGGATGCCATCTGGACCCATTGCCTTATTTATCTTTAATCTTTCAAGTTCTTCTAAGACATCGGCTTCTAAGATCACTGGAGCTGAATCCGTACAGCTGGAAGCAATGCTATATCCCTCTATAGTATTATTTTGTAAGGTGTCCTTTGAGAAAACTGAACAGAAGTAGCTATTGAAATGGTCAGCGATCTCCTTATTCCCATTAATGCATGTATTATTCCCGGTACTAAGCTTTGTGATGCTGCAGTTTTTCTTCTTCCTATCACTAATATATCTGAAGAAGGTTTTATCCCCCTTCTTTACAGATTTTGCTATTTCTTCCTCTTTTGAGGCTTTAGCAGCATATATTATCTGTTTCGCCTCCTTCTGTCTCATTTTATACACCTCTCTATCAGCTATACTTCCAGACTCTTTATACCTCCTATATTTGAATAAAGAGACATCATGAACATTTAATTTACTGCCTGCTTTTACAGAAATAGACAGAAGGCCTTCCTTGCCTTGAGGAGGAGGGGTTAGACTTGAAATTACATATAAACATAAATATTTTGGACAGTGGCTGCCAAAAGCTCAGTTAGAGGACCACACCAGAAGTAGGTGTAACCACTAATACTAAGACACTTTCATGCTTCACTGCAGGCAAGCTTCATGGATATGGAAAAAGCAAAATCCTAAAGAAAAGTTCAGCACAGCTCATGAAATACTCCTTTTATCAATTTTAATGCTCCATGTGACAAATTTACATGGCCCTTCATGGCACTGGACCAGAATATCTCCATGACTGCCTTCTACCGCACGAATCCCAGCAACCGGTTAGGTCCCACAGAGTTGACCTTCTCTGGGTCCCATCAACTAAACAATGTCGTCTGGCTGGGCGCAGGGGAAGAGCCTACTCTGTGGTGGCCCCGACCCTCTGGAATCAACTCCCCCCAGAGATTAGGATTCCCCCCATCCTCCTTGCCTTTCGCAAACTCCTTAAAATCCATCTCTGCCGTCAGGCATGGGGAAATTGATTCCCCTGGGCCATTTCCGTTTTATGTATGGTTTGTCTGAGATGTATGACTGTTTTTTATATTAAAGGGTTTTAAATTGTTTTTTAACTATTGGATTTGTACTGTTTTCTTGT
The DNA here is from genome assembly GCF_031021105.1 of Erythrolamprus reginae. NCBI lineage: Eukaryota > Metazoa > Chordata > Lepidosauria > Squamata > Dipsadidae > Erythrolamprus > Erythrolamprus reginae. The sequence continues at coordinate 73,529,299 of NC_091956.1, read as the reverse complement.
TGTGAGCCACTCCGAATCTTCGGAGAGGGGCAGCATACAAATCTAATAAATAATAATAATAATAATAATAATAATAATAAATAATTTCAAAAACTCTAATTTGTTCACTCTGCGACAAATTTAAAAACTCTTATTAATTCTTAGTGGAGATTGTGTGGCTTCAAAAAATGTTTTTGAAAGACTTTGATTTATGGTTTGAATCAGGGTTGGGTTCTAATTTACCTCGTTGCTGATTTACTTCCTCCTGTGATGTGTGGGTGTTTGGTGCACTTGTGGGTGCACACATACTTCAGGCATGATGCATGGGAACACACAACATGGGTGCATATGTGCTTCATGGGTGCATGCATGTGCAATGCCAAAAAATCCTAAAAAAATAATTAAAAGAAAAAACCAAAAATAAGATGGTGACCACATGCACAGTGCCGGAAATAGATTATATATATATATTTAAAAATAAAAATAAACAGGGAAGGGAGGTAGTTTATCACAATTTCCCTCCCTTCTGGCTGGATATTTTTTTAAAAAAAAAAGCTTGGTCATTTTAAAACAATAAACATACATTGCTGGACAAAAGACATGGTTTTTACTGTTTTTCTCAACAATTGTTTGCTGCATGGTGCAAATATACCCTTTTAATATCTTATTTCTTTTATTCATTAAGTGAAGGAAGTTTGTAATGTTAGCTTTTATTCCGTGCTGGTGTAGATAGTTTAAAAAGTATTTGAAATTTGTAAGAGGGAACATTGAAATGCTCTAATCACATGCAACTATACTCCTTGGCCAGCAGGCGACACTGCAGAAATTATTTCCATTGTTATGCTCTAAATTTTTAATCCCAGAGAGGCAAGTCGATAAGGTGAGAGAGCTTTTCCTATATGAATGTTAGTGAACGATGTCAGGTATACAGTCTCTGAAAGGTAGGAACTACCAGTTGCTGTCTAAGAGCAAAGCTAGAGCATGAAAATACAGATCTTCTTGGAAGTTGGTCCAAGATCATTTTTTATTCTGCAAAGTTACCTATCTTTAGCAGTTTGGCTTTAGTTTAGCATCTTGTGTAAACCTAAAAATTTCTAAAGGAGGGAATGGGATAGAAATTCACAAAATATTCAGTAGAAATATGGGCTGGATTCACATTTTGGTGTAAGATATAAAACATGGATTTTAAATAACAAAGCTAAATTCACTCAACCCCCAAAAGAAAATTCATGCCACCCAATTATAGTTTAGCAGCCTAGAGTTTATATAAGAACCAGAGGTGGGTTGTGGGGGTTCGCAGGAGTTTGGGAGAATCTCTAGCTAAGATTCTCTACAGTTTGGAAAAACCCCTAATTCCACTCCTGGCTAGCCCCGTTAACCCCTCCCGCCCTCGGTAGGAGTTCCCATGTTTATTTTTATTTTATTTATTTATTTATTTTGTCCAATACACAATGAGGGTTTTAGTGGGTATATATCTATATACACATAGTAAAATACATGATGAAGGTTATAGAGGAGATACTCATAGTAAAATACAGTATATCTAAGAAATAATAGAAAAGAAGGTATAGTAATAGAAATACCAACACTCCGCAGTCTGCATTGGTGGCCGATCAGTTTCCGGTCACAATTCAAAGTGTTGGTTATGACCTATAAAGCCCTTCATGGCACCGGACCAGATTACCTCAGGGACCACCTTCTGCTGCACGAATCCCAGCGACCAGTTAGGTCCCACAGAGTGGGTCTTCTCCAAGTCCCGTCACTTGGCGGGACCCAGAGGAAGAGCCTTCTCTGTGGTGGCCCTGGCCCTCTGGAACCAACTCCCCCCAGAGATTAGAGTTGCTCCCACCCTCCTTGCCTTTCGAAAGCTGCTTAAAACCCACCTCTGCCGCCAGGCATGGGGGAACTGAGATACACTTTCCCCTAGGCCTTTACAATTTTATGCATGGTATGTCCCTCTGACCTCTTGCCAATCAACTTAAAGATCTGTTGGAAGAATTGGCACTAAACCTATAGTTGGGGGTCACCACAAGATGGGGAACTGTATTAAGGGGTCTCGACATTAGAAAGGTTGAGAACCACTGTTCTAGATTAGAGACTGAGGGAAAAAAATAGAATGACGCAGATTGAATAGTTTTAGCACAGGTGAAACATGAATTGACTCATGTAATGCAATTGCTTATCAAAAGGTAATGGGATTTCCTGTGACTTAATTTAAAGCTTATAAACACATGCAAGCATCTTTTGAACCATATATTAGATAGAGATTTAACTTCTTGGCACTTAATCATACAGCATATTTGCCTTGTTCAAGGTTATGGAATCCCTTTCCAATTCCGTACAGATTGCTCAAGTTTAACACTTATCAGATCATAAAATACATATCAGCAAATTATTCCTGCGTCATGTGCCTCAAAGGTATCAGCATTTTTCTTTCTACATTATGTGGCTCAGAAAAGTATCTGCAATTTATTCTTAATGTCATAGAGAAAAAATAAAAATAAAAAGCACATTTATTCAGATGCTTTTCAAAAGACAGTTTGGCATCAAATAGAATGAGTAAAAGTATTTGTTTTTTTAAAAAGGATAATTTGATGAGATGAACTAACTTGCATTAAGTGATATTTAAACTTAAAGATCTATTTAAGGTTTTACAAAAATCACAGGGGATGAAGAAAGATTATTCAGATGATGTAGCAGTTGCATACACTCAAAGAAAATTTATATTTCTTTATCTGCCTAAATATTATTATATGATAAATAAAAGCAGTAACACTTCTTTTTTTAGAAAACAATTTCTAAACAATTTCTTTAAAAACAAAGTTATAATCATACTTTTAGTGCTTCTGAATTGTTACATAAAAAGTTTCATATTTATTTATCATCTCAGCACTCTTACAAAAACCTTATTCATTTAATATAACATTTCTTTTTTACATACAGATATTTAAATTTGTACTAATTTTGAGTTACTCACGATCTTCTTATTTCTATTCCTTAATTCAACCCATTTGTGCCTTTGTTCCCATGTCTCATAATACAGTATTCTTATTCTTTTTGGCCCCTTAATTCCAATGTAAGTTTATCCATTTCGGAACAGTCGTAAATTTTATTAATTATTACTTTTTCTGGTGGTGGCGGTGGGAGGTGTCTGCATTTTTCCAGAACTGGGCAAAACCAACCCTAGCTTTAGTTGTGATATGCAATATTAAATATATATTTTCTCCAAGCAGTAACATTTCAAGTTTGTTGGCCTTTTAAGAAGTTACTTGCAATAAATATGTGTATGAGTGTATAAATCCTTTAAAAAGGAAATCAAACCAACCATACAGGGATGGGCTTCAAAAATTTTAGCAAGGGGTTCTTTGCCCAGTAGCTGAGTGGGTATGGCCATGGTGGCCTAGTTGACCTTCTGTACCATGGCAGGCTCTGGAGGCTTTTCTCAAGCCACCAGGAGGGCAAAAACAGCCTCCCCAGGCTCCAGAGGTCCTCTGGTGACCTGACACGGGCCCGTTTTGACCTTCCCAAATTTCCTGTAGGCCCATTTTTCGCCCTCCTTGAGTCTCTGTGCACACCCCGCACTTACCTGCATTCAAAAAAGGCTGCGTGGGGACATCTCGGAGGGGCAGGGCAGGGCGAACAGGGCCAATCAGGAGTGGGATTTGGTGGTTCTCCGAACTGCACAGAATTTTAGCAAGAGGTTCTCCTGATTCTACAGCCCAACCCTGGAACCATGTTGTTTATCTCTTAAAAATAAATACATATTACAGTGATGGGCAACCTTTTGAGCTTGGTGTGTCAAAATTCGCCAAAAAAACGAGCATAACTTGGGTGGTGTGTCACCTTGAGAAAAAAAAACATAATTTTGTGATATTTATAGTTTAAATAACAAATATGTATAATTATTTAACTTACCTGCTTAGTGACTTCTTTGTTCATCTGTCAGTTGGTTTCTTTTGTTGGTCTTGCTGTTATTTAACTTGTGTGGGGTGCCATGAACTAAGATAAGTGAGGGGGAGGGGGAATTCTTCCAGTGAAAGGGCAGAGTTAATAAGCAGAAATAGGGGTTAATAAGGATGCGCAACTATAATAGTGATGAAATGGAGTCTGTACTATGCTGCAAGATGGCGTTCCTTATGTAAATTAATGGCGGGAAACGGCACCCATAGCACAGGCCTCTTCCAGCCTCCCCCTCACTTATCTCAGTAATAACCTCCAGACAGCGATCACAGGACCTCCAGACAGCGATCACAGGACCTCCAGACAGTGATCACAGGGCCTCAGATATGCGTCCCCCGTGGCTGTTCCGCTGCTCCCTGCTGCGCCAGCCGGAAATTCGGCCTACTGGAAGTCCCAGGCCTAGACGCTCTGTTCCGGAGCTCTGCTGTTCTGGCCTATAGACCTCCGGCATAGAGTCACTCTCTCTACAGTCTACACTACAGCAATTTTTTTATCCTCGGCTACTGCACCTGGCCGTGTAGGAGCCGAGGATGAAACGTAACTCTCCGAAAGTGGCTGCATCAGCATGCCGGCGGCCGTGTGTCACTGAAATTTGCTACGCGTGTCAGTGCTGACACGCGTGTCATAGGTTCGCCATCACTGACATATTACAACCAATGTATCACCATGTATTTACAACAGTTACAGCATCCCTGACTTATGTTAAAAGATTTGCAAGCTAAAATCAATGGAAATACCTCAATTTGCTTAATGACCACACGATTCACTTAACAATCTCAATTAATTCCTTAACAAAAGCAAATCTTTTCTGTGGCAAAAAAAAAGGTTTTAAAATTGGGCAAAACTCAGTTAAGAATAATTTAAGCTTAACCACAGAAATTCTGGTTTCAATTGTGCTCAAAAATTGAGGATTACTTGTAGTTAGAGGACTCTGGAATGAAATTATGATTCAATTTCCCAAAACTTCAAGTCCCAATTCTGAGGGTTGAAGTCCACAAGTCTTAAAGTTGCCAAGGTTGGAGACCCCTGACCTAGACTGACATTAATAGTTTTTCTGTGTTAGATGTCTTCATGGCTTATGCTAAGTTATTGGCAAATATGGGAGTGCCAATGGATAAATAAAAGGAAATATGCAGCTGAGCATTTTTGATACAAGTGTCGGGAAGGATGAATTCTTCTGCCAGTTCTCCACCCTGCCTTTCCCGAGAGACTGAGGCTGATGACAGAGATGTGTTGGGTCCCCAGAGAGATTTATTATTTATTTATTTTATTTATTTATTTTATCCAATACACAATGAGGGTTTTAGCGGGTATAAATCTATATACACATAGTAAAATACACGATGAAGGTTATAGAGGAGATACTCATAGTAAAATATATCTAAGAAAGAATAGAAAAGAAGATATAGTAATAGAACATATCAATGAAAGAATAGAAGAAGAGATATAGGAATGGAAGAAAGGTATAGGAGATATAGGAGAGCAATAGGACAGGGGACGGAAGGCACTCTAGTGTACTTCTACTCGTCCCTTACTGACCTCTTAGGAATCTGGAGAGGTCAACCGTAGATAATCTAAGGGTAAAGTGTTGGGGGGTTTGGGGATGACACTACGGAGTCCGGTAATGAGTTCCACGCTTCGACAACTCGGTTACGGAAGTCATATTTTTTACAGTCAAGTTTGGAGCGGTTAATATTAAGTTTAAATCTGTTGTGTGCTCTAGTGTTGTTGTGGTTGAAGCTGAAGTAGTCGCCGACAGGCAGGACGTTGCAGCATATGATCTTGTGGGCAATTGTGGGAAACTGAGTTACAAGAAAGCACCTTCTTCCACTGCTATGATGCAAATTGGCTTTTAAATAAATATAAAAATAAATAAAATCACCTATTTTCTATGCTAGGATAATGGCCTCACCATGACTATTCTTGCAACCTTATGCAAAGATACTTTTAGCCAACAAAATATTCTGTAGCTGGAAACTGACACATAGAAACATAGAAACATAGAAGATTAACAGCAGAAAAAGACCTCATGGTCCATCTAGTCTGCCCTTATACTATTTCCTGTATTTTATCTTACAATGGATATATGTTTATCCCAGGCATGTTTAAATTCAGTTACTGTGGATTTACCAACCACGTCTGCTGGAAGTTTGTTCCAAGGATCTACTACTCTTTCAGTAAAATAATATTTTCTCATGTTGCCTTTGATCTTTCCCCCAACTAACTTCAGATTGTGTCCCCTTGTTCTTGTGTTCACTTTCCTATTAAAAACACTTCCCTCCTGAACCTTATTTAACCCTTTAACATATTTAAATGTTTCGATCATGTCCCCCCTTTTCCTTCTGTCCTCCAGACTATACAGATTGAGTTCATTAAGTCTTTCCTGATACGTTTTATACTTAAGACCTTCCACGGGTCTTTGGACCCGTTCAATTTTGTCAATATCTTTTTGTAGGTGAGCTCTCCAGAACTGAACACAGTACTCCAAATGTGGTCTCACCAGCGCTCTATATAAGGGGATCACAATCTCCCTCTTTCTGCTTGTTATACCTCTAGCTATGCAGCCAAGCATCTTACTTGCTTTTCCTATCACCCAACCACACTGCTCACCCATTTTGAGACTGTCAAAAATCAGTACCCCTAATTCCTTCTCTTCTGAAGTTTTTGCTAACACAGAACTGCCAATGCAATACTCAGATTGAGGATTCCTTTTCCCCAAGTGCATTATTTTACATTTGGAAACATTAAACTGCAGTTTCCATTGCTTTGACCATTTATCTAGCAAAGCTAAATCATTTACCATATTACAGACCCCTCCAGGAATATCAACCCTATTGCACACTTTAGAGTCATCGGCAAATAGGCAAACCTTCCCTACATGGGTACACTGTGTGTCAATTCCTCAGCCATGCGCAGCATAGCTACGGTATCATTCCTATGAGTCCTTGACAACAGGCCAAAGGGAACAGTTATATAACTTAGGAAGAAAGTTAAAACAGTACGACAGAAGCAAACAAGTAAAAGTCATTTTTCAACTTCAAAGAGCCCTTGCAGTGCTTAGTTACCAACCTAAATATTTTATCGTCTCCCTTTTGGCAATCAGAGCTTTCATTAATTGACTTTAAAATATACACACATACATAAATGATAGATAGAGAGCAACACTAATTAAAAGGAAAGGCAACAAGTTGAGAAGCAATGCTTTTAAACAGCTGCCATTACGCACTGTACAAAATTGCAGAAGGGTTGCTTGTTACCTACGTCTTGGCTCCAAAGTGAGATTATCGCAGTCTTGCTTTGGGAGAAGGGATCAAATAAAGCAAGTTGTGTCCTTGCACATCAAAATTGCAAGATGAAAGCAATCATATGGTAATCAAAAATGTTCTCAACCAATTATCCACCCTCCTTCCTGTTGTGGTTAGCTCTGGCCCAGCTCCTGCCCCAAGGACTGTGGGGGAGACATCCACATGCTGCAGGCCTGGTTTGCCCCTGGTGGAATCTGCTGATGAAGGCTCCTCTGACAAAGAAGACAGGAGTGACAGGGAGGGGGAGAGTGTGGCAGACAGCTCAGAAGGAGATCAATTATCTAGCTCCTCCTTGGATTCAGAACAAGAGTTAATGATACAGCCACGCATGTGGAGAGCGATGCATAGGCAACAACAACTGAGAGATTATTATCAAAGAAAATGAGGCCACCTGTGGTTGGGTGGGGCTGTGGTAATTAGTGAGGCTGCTATAAATAGCAGCCTGTGGGTTTGGCCATTGTGGAGGATTATCTGATCGTTGTGTTTCATGACTGCTTTACTGACTTTGACCTTTTGTGTGCTGATTTTTCCCCACTTTGAAACTAAACCAGAGCAAAGTGTGTTTCACTTTGTGAAAGAAGAAGGACTGTGAATTGCCTCACAGCTGCAAGCTAAGTATCACAGAACTGATAAGGGACTTGTATAAATTATCAGTTTGTTTGGAGACAAGTGCTCTTTGCTATATCAAAAGAGGGCTTGCTTTAAGTGAATTTTCATTATAAAGAACATTGTTTTGAATTTTCAAGCGTGTGTGTGTCTGAAATTTGTACCTATGAATTTTTGGGAGGATTCTACCAGAGAGCCTGACAGAACACTTCCATTCTGCTTCCTTATGCGCCCCAACTATTTACATATCTCCTTTTGTTTTTTTATTTATTTCAGTTCCCTTACACTTTTATGTGAGATATTTTAAGGCATTTGTCACTTTAAGGACCAGCTAAAAGATTTCTCCAAATTTTTTCAACAGAGGCTACTTCCTGACATTACTGTATATGTTGCGGTGGAGGTTCAAGCAGCGGTATTGGGGTCTTCCGGGATTCACTGGCTGTTCAGAAGCTGCAAGGAAACAAAGTGGCTAGTGGTGGCTTCTCTGCTCCCGCCCTGTTCTGCCGGCGTGTCCCAACCGCCCGTAATTACAGGGTAATTAGTCCAAAAAGACACACACCACACGATAGAAGGAAAACCAAAAGTCTTTATCAACAGAAAAGCAGAAAAAACTCCCTTTTTAAATGTCAAAGGGATTTTATGGTACACGCAAGGCACAGGTTAAATGCCATCCAATTTCTCACCCAGTAACTGGGAAATTGAGTCCAATTCCAAAGTCCAGAAAGTCCACACACAGTCTTGAATAGGGAAACAGCAAAACCACGATCTTAGTGAAACTATGAATCAGATAAACTTCCACAAGGCTAAACCAGCACGCTGCTCTTTTTATCTGTAGCACTAATTACAGCAGTCCCACCCAACCACAGGTGGCCTCACTTATCTCCTGTAATAATCCTTCAGTTGTTCTGATAATGATGGTAAGGATGATTGATCTCCCGCTGGGCTGTCTGCCAAACTCCCCTCTTCCCTGCTACTCACGCTTCCTTCGTCAGAGGAGCCTTTGTCAGGAGATTCTATCGGGAGCAAAACAGGCCTGTGGCCTGTGGATGTTTCCCCCACATCCACCTCCACATTCCTTGGGGCAGGAGCTGCGCCAGAGCCAACCACAACAACCGCCCATCTCCGGCTCTTGAGTGAAGTCAGAGGGGAAGAAAACTCTTGCGGGCTGCCTGAGGAAGCCAAGCTGCAAGCCAAATTTCTAGCTGGGTGCAGCAGAAGAAACAGCCGGCGAGCAAAGTATAGGGGACAGTGCATGTAAGATACAGCACCAGGACAACGAACCTTTTGACTGTACGCTACATGCAAGAAATCATTCTCCCCTTTTGCTCCTAGAGGCTGTGCAGGCATGATGAGTCTCATTTCTGGTGGAGATTAGAGGAGAGAAAGGTTGCTTGTCCTACTGCTGTGTCTTACAGGCCAAGGCCATATTTTGGGGGTCAAAAATATAAGACTGTGTCTTTTTTTCGGGAAACACAATACTATTAATGTCTGTAACAATTCATGACCAGGACTTGATAAACTGCACAATACCAACACAAGCAAGGCAAGGTCATCAGATCTTACTTAATGGAAAAAGAACTTCATACTTGGCAATGTTTGCCAACCTTGGCAAGCTGAAGATATGTTGCCATGCTTGTTGGGGAATTCTGGGAATTGAAGGCCATACATTTTTTCAAGTTGTCAAGGTTGAGAAATATGATATTCTACATATTTGGGTGTGCCTAGAATAGCCATTATATGGATTCATGTAATGATGAATCAGGAGATAATTGATGCTGCTCAGATAAGTTGATAACCATATCACCAATGAGACATCGTTTTGGTATTCATGATTTGAAAGAAAACCTGTGCAGCAATTAGCACTGCTCAATTATTCTTTTATCCAAATGATAAAGGAACAATTGACCACATAATTGGATAAATATAGTTTATTTTTACAGAGATGGGATTCAAGCCAGGAATACTTCTTCCTTTACATATTTTACAGGGCCTTTAAATTTTTTAAAATTGTATTTCTGAATTTATTAGAAATAGACTATAATTCTACTACATAGAGAACCATAGTAATTGGGAGGCTCATATAATTGCTATCAAAAATGAGCATCTTATTGCTTTATTAGCCTCCAATTAAAACAGTAAATATATGTTTATATTAATACGCATAATAGATGTGCAGGATGGAAGAGGAACAACATATTTTGGGGAACATAACATAGGTGGTTTCCTGCCGGTTCAGACTGGTTCTATAGAACTGGTAGTGGGAAACACCCCCCCCCCCCAGTTTATTGAACCGGCAGCAATGGCCAGCTGGACATGCCTCCGAACCAGCCTACCGAGCCGCCATCTTGGTTTTTTGCTTCTGTGCTCATACAGAATCTGTTTTTTGCTTCCACAGAACCTGGGTTTGTAGCATTACGCATGGTGTAAATTATAGTTTAGAACCAAAATTATGTGTTTCAATAGAAATTGTATTTGCTTTAGTGAATGGAACTGAATATATTTGCATTAATGCTAGCTTATTGTCATAATTTCACTCTGCCTTGTATGTGTTATATCATATAGCAATGTTTGTATGGTGTAATGCCAGCATATTCTACAATACTTTCTATTCAGTTAAGATTCTTTCTCAATTCTATTTTTATAACTAGGCTTTCATTTTTTTCATAGCTGAAAATGCATATATATAAAAGTTATGAAAACATGTCCTGTCCTAAATTAATCTCAATTTCATATGAGATTAATATTGCTATATTTTGATGCACAGATTTCATTATTATAACCTCAATCTCTTTGGAAAATTTGACTTCCCCCTAAAAAAGCTACAATTACCGGTACATATAATATTTGTATTTTTTTCTTTCTACCATGTACAGTAATTTTTAATTAAGACAACATTCCAAGGATCTTAGATCAGATATCTGATCAATACTTTATATTTAGAAGAAAATTGTAGGGTCAGAAATCAGGATCCGAGAACACTAAATCTATCAAAGGCATACAAATAATTAAATGGTCCATTGTGCAATACCAGACAAAAAAGCGTGCCATCAGATAATTTCTATTCTTCTCCCCCTTCCCTTATTTTACGTTTGTTCATCTATGCTTCTAAAAAGATACTTAGAAAAAAAAACCCATATTGCATCGCAAATGGAAATGAAAAGTTTTGCTATTTGCCAAGAGCAAGTACTCCGTGCCAAGAACACTTAATAATATGTAACATTTACTTCAAAACATTTTATAAAACATTTAATTAGTTAAACTAGAAGGCAAACTGCTTTTGCTCACAGAACAAGCTTGAAATAACTGTAAATAGATGCATTTGCTACTTTTATAGGCTGATACCAATTACTGGTGCATTGACCTAATTCTAATTCGGAATCCATAACCAATACCAAAGTTCATAAAATTAATATTTTCTTGGAATCAATTCATTGCCCTTCCCTTCTAGTCACTGACTACATTGTCTTTCACAAACATTTTCACAGCCTTTTTGTTTTACAGGTTTACTAGACCAGGTTTAGGCAAAGTTGGGTCTTGTATGACTTGTGGACCTCAATTCCCAGAATTCCTGAGCCAATCATGCTAGCTCAGGAATTCTGGGAGTTGAAGTCCACATGCCATAGAAGACCCAACTTTGCCTACCCCTGTACTAGACGAATAGTGAAAAACTGGAATTGGAGTGTTTGGCTTTTGGGAAATTCAACTGAAACAGTGCAGTTCTGTTGTTGTTGTTGCTATCTTACAAATTTATTTATAAAACAATAAAAGCATTTTTTTTAAAAATTGGGGAAAATATTGTCCTGGCATCCCAAATGGTAAAAGTGTGGTAAGATTAATATTGCTATATTCCTTCCTTGTTCAGCTCAGAATAGGTTAATTCAATTCAATTTCAATTTATTAGATTTGTATGCTGCCCCTCTCCGAAGATTCGGGGCGGCTCACAACAATAATAAAAACAATATTCCAGCGAAAACAAATCTAATATTAAAAAGCACATAAAACCCTATCATATTTTTAAAAAGCAAACAACATATACATACCCAAACATAAATATAAAAAAGCCTGGGGGAAAGGTGTCTCAACTCCCCCATGCCTGGCGGTATAGATGGGTCTTGAGTAATTTACGAAAGACAAGGAGCGTGGGGGCAGTTCTAATCTCTGGGGGGAGTTGATTCCAGAGGGCTGGGGTTGCCACAGAGAAGGCTCTTCCCCTGGGGCCTGCCAAACGACATTGTTTGGTCGACGGGACCCAGAGAAGGCCAACTCTGTGGGACCTTATCGGTCGCTGGGATTCGTGCCGTAGCAGGCAGTTCCGGAGGTACTCTGGTCCAATGCCATGCAGGGCAGGAGGAGCAGACAAACTCATAACCCAGACTATGGAAGATGTGGTCCAGACAGAATACCCATGATCATAACCAAAGAGGTGGAAAGGGTTGATATCAGGAAGGGATTTAAGTCTGCTTCATTTCCAACCAGTTTTCACAGGGGAAACCAGCAGCTTAAGGTCACTAATATGGAAAAGCTTTTAAAAAGCCTTTTTTTTAAATCATCACTTGATTCCCGTAACCTTTTATTGCCAGACCAACAATACAGCTTCCACACCACAGAAACCACTTCTAGAAAAGAGGAAGTCAGTACATAATACAGGAAAATAGCTCTTCTTGAGGCACATTGCCACATTAGCTGGTCTCTTGCCCTATCTAATGTCCTCAAAATATGCCTGAAGGCCATTATTTCCAGAAAGAATAATTAAAATAGCTAGGATGATTTGCACCTTAGTCCCACATATCTAGAAAGCAGGAAGTAGGGCAAAATTCTTAAAGATATAGGAACAGTCTAGGCTAAGGGCCAGCAATTGCATTTAATCTGGAAAACAAACATGAGATATTTGTAAGCTAATTGATGAAGATCTAATTCTAGATACAGTGTTCCCTCGATTTCCGCGGGGGATGCATTCCGAGACTGCCCACGAAAGTCGAATTTCCGCGAAGTAGAGATGCGGAAGGAAATACACCATTTTTGGCTGTGGACAGTATCACAAGCCATCCCTTAACACTTTAAACCCCTAAATTACCATTTCCCATTCCCTTAACAACCATTTACTCACCATTATTATAAATATCAGTGAACCTGATATTTATAAACATAATTATTTATTAACAATAATTTTTTTGTTTGTTATTTATTTGCAAAAATTATTAGTTTGGCGATGATGTATGACGTCATTGGATGGAAAAAACCGTGGTATAGGAAAAAAGCCACAAAGTATTTTTTAATTAATATTTTTTGAAAAACCGTGGTATAGGCTATTCGCAAAGTTCGAACCCGTGAAAATCGAGGGAACACTTGTACCACGGTTTTTCAAAAATATTAATTAAAAAATACTTTGCGGTTTCCCCCCCATACCACGGTTTTTCCCACCCGATGACGTCATATGTCATTGCCAAACTTTCGTCTGCCTTTAAAAAACATTTTTAAAAATAAACTTTAATAAATAAACATGGTGAGTAATCATCTAAATGGTTGCTAAGGGAATGGGAAATTGTAATTTAGGGGTTTACAGTGTTAAGGGAAGGCTTGGGATACTGTTCATAGCCAAAAATAGTGTATTTACTTCCGCATCTCTACTTCGCGGAAATTCTACTTTTGCGGGTGGTCTCGGAACGCATCCCCTGCGAAAATCGAGGGAACACTGTATTCTATATAATTCTTTCTTGTCATTTTAAGAACAGTGGGGAGCAAGGTTTTCACTGCTATGAGGATTATTTAATTGTGGCTATTTAACTTTAGATGTGACTAATTAAATCTCTTCTCGTTAGTACTTTACTCTTGTCATGAGAGAATAATTCCAGATGGTGGCACCACAAACCAATTTTCATTAAACATGTCTGAACTTGCAGTTTAAAGTTTTTTACAGGTGGAAGCAGCAATTACAATACATGCTAAAACTTATGTCCAAGTCAAATATGATATCTAAACCACATGATGAATTTGCTATGAATCTTGCCAATATGATCAGGGCCAAATGATATTAAAACATGCATAGAATCTCCTACATTGATGAAATTTCCTTACAAAGTATAATCATGGGCCCATGCGCCTTTGGACTAGGCAGGTGTTTCAAATTTGGCAACTTTAAGATTTATGGACTTAAACTCCCAGCAAGTTTGAAGACTTCTGGGTTAGGGCCTAAAATGGACATCCAGAAATTTATTTATTTTTACACCACCATTGCAGTCCCACTTGAAATTTTGTATGCAATTATGCATTTTCTATGCATTTTGTAAGTGTGGGTGGGACTGAGTTAAATGTTTTCATGTTTGATTCCTAAGAGGACAGTAAGGGGCGAGTACAAGTGCACTAGACTAGAGTGCCTTCCATCCCCTGTCCTATTGCTCTCCTATATCTCCTATACCTTTCTTCTATTCCTATATCTCTTCTTTTCTTTCATTGATATGTTCTATTACTATATCTTCTTTTCTATTATTTCTTAGATATATTTTACTATGAGTATCTCCTCTATAATCTTCATCATGCATTTTACTATGTGTATATAGATATATATCCACTAAAGCCCTCATTGTGTATTGGACAAAATAAAAAATAAAAATAAAAATAAATTTTATATCAAGAACATCAAGGGTTGAAGGAGCCTTTTTTTCATCATCACTTGAACAGCATCAAATCGGCTGTTATTCCTTCTGGTACATTTATTCTTACCCATTCCTTCCTTCAGTCTATCAGCATATCTAATAAAATTAAGTTAAAATCATAAAGGAAAGTTACTAAAATTTCCCTCATTCGTGTAACTGTATACAATCTGTTGAAATATTTTATTCCTTGGCAAGTTTATTTCTGAGATGGATTGGAAAAACATCCAATTGCATGAAATTAAATTATTTATTCTTCATCTAATAGTCATAACAATAAGCTGTTGGTTAATTGATCCCAAAAATACCTTCCATCCTGCACAGTTTATACTCATTACAATAAGTCCCTCACACAGAATACCACCTTTTCCAATCAATCATATCCCTCCTCACATCATTCCATGTAAGGAACTTCCTTCCTTTGTCAGGTTTTCTAAGTTTCTTGAGAATATTTATCTAAGGAGAAACTATCCTTGGAATGTACACCTTATCTCACTCACTTCCCTAGGTAAACTACTTTCAAAGTCCGTGGAACAATAAAATGTCAGAAGGCCAACAAATCTTAAATTCAAAAAAGAATAGAATAGAATAGAATTTTATTGGCCAAGTGTGATTGGACACACAAGGAATCTGTCTTGGTGCATATGCTCTCAGCGTACATAAAATAAAACATACATTTGTCAAGAATCATGTGGTACGACACTTAATGATTGTCATAGGGGTCAAATAAGCAATGAAGAAGCAATATTAATAAAAATCTTAGGATATACGCAACAAGTTACAGTCATACAGTCAACATGGGAGGAAATGGGTGATAGGAATGATGAGAAAAACTAGTAGAATAGAAGTGCAGATTTAGTAGAAAGTCTGACAGTGTTGAGTGAATTATTTGTTTAGTAGAGTGATGGTGTTCGGAAAAAAACTGTTCTTGTGTCTAGTTGTCTTGGTGTGCTGTGCTCTGTAGCGACGTTTTGAGGGTAGGAGTTGAAACAGTTTGTGTCCAGGATGTGAGGGGTCAGTAAATATTTCCCCCGCCCTCTTTTTGACTCGTGCAGTATACAGGTCCTCAGTGGAAGGCAGGTTGGCAGCAATTGCTTTTTCTGCAGTTCTGATTGTCCTCTGAAGTCTGTGTCGGTCCTGTTGGGTTGCAGCACCAAACCAGACAGTTATAGAGGTGCAGATGACAGACTCAACGATTCCTCTGTAGAACTGTATCAGCAGCTCCTTGGGCAGTTTGAGCTTCCTGAGCTGGCGCAGAATACATGGTTTCTGAGCCTTAATAAAAGTGTAAATGCTCAGGAGAAATTTCTAATACAATATTCTATAAAATATTCCAACAAACTCACCAATTTTGATAGGTGATATTTGATGAGCTTTTTCATATAGAAGAATGTAGCTTCTTTTTGATCATAATCAAACATGTGCTTGGAAAAAGAAATATTACAAAAGACAGAGTGGAAAATCTCTATCATTGGCCATATGTGAACTTCAGATATAGTTGTCTGGATTTGTCCAAAGGCCCCTCTGTGTTCCACATTACTTAATGTACCTTATTTAGTCTTGTTATTATAAATTCAATTCAACCAATTCTTAAATTCAATGAAGCTTTACTTTTGTTAATTACATTAGTCTGGTTACAGGAAAAATTAAAGTCTTATCTCTAATTTGCTTTCTCTAATTTGCCTAATTATTTTTAATAAATGCTAAATTATTGGAGTAAAAGGTGAAAGATTGCAGTACTAGTGATAATTGTGCTATGGACTAAACCTAGGATAACAATGAATTAATTAAAAAACTAAGTTATTTTTCCTTACTTATAGGAAAAAAACAAGATATAACACTGAGTTTTATTTAAGAAGTGAGCAAAATTTTTATTTGTTTATTGTTTATTTATTTATTTTATTTGTTGTGAAAACAACTTTATGTTCACAGATGTGGGAAATAGTTGCTGAGAAGTCATTGGATGTTGATCCTTTCTTACCTTTGCTACTGTTCACAATTGGTATTGCAATGCCTTGTCAGTCACTAATTGCAGATCACTGGGTGACAGCATTAATTGTTATTGCAAAATATTTGAGACAAACCCAGTTTCTACACATGAAGAATGTAAATGTCAGCATATAAGGCTCCTGAAACAATTGCAGGAGAGATACCTACCTACTAAGAAATAAATTCAGTTGCTTTCAATGAAACTCAGTCTTAAATATATGACCACATTATTGTTGCTTTTAGAAAATAATCAAATTATCACAGATAATCCCCACTCGGTTAAAGACCTTGGTATACTAATAACAAAAGATTTAAGTGCCAAAGCCCACTGCAACAATATAGCCAAGAAGGCTTCAAGAGTTGTAAACCTAATCCTACGTAGCTTCTGCTCTGGCAATCTCACACTACTTACCAGAGCTTACAAAACTTTTGCCAGACCCATCCTCGAATACAGCTCATCTGTTTGGAACCCATATCGCATCTCAGACATTAACACCCTTGAAAATGTCCAAAGATACTTCACCAGAAGAGCCCTTCACTCCTCCACTCGAAATAGAATACCCTACGAGACTAGACTTTCAATCCTGGGCCTAGAAAGTTTAGAACTAAGACGCCTTAAACAAGATCTAAGTATTGCCCACAAGATCATATGCTGCAACGTCCTGCCTGTCGGCGACTACTTCAGCTTCAACTACAACAACACAAGAGCACACAACAGATTTAAACTTAATATTAACCGCTCCAAACTTGACTGTAAAAAATATGACTTCAGTAACCGAGTTGTCAAAGCGTGGAACTCATTACCGGACTCCATAGTGTCATCCCCAAACCCCCAACACTTTACCTTTAGATTATCTACGGTTGACCTATCCAGATTCCTAAGAGGTCAGTAAGGGGCGAGTACAAGTGCACTAGAGTGCCTTCCGTCCCCTGTCCTATTGCTCTCCTATATCTCCTATACCTTTCTTCTATTCCTATATCTCTTCTTCTATTCTTTCATTGATATGTTCTATTACTATATCTTCTTTTCTATTCTTTCATAGATATATTTTACTATGAGTATCTTCTCTATAACCTTCATCATGTATTTTACTATGAGTATATAGATATATACCCACTAAAACCCTCATTGTGTATTGGACAGAATAAATAAATAAATAAAATAAATAAAAAATATTGCCATCCTTCAATTTCAGGAACTATGGTTCAGTTTGGAATCATAATAAGAGAACATAAGCAACACTTTTGTAATTGTTTTCTGTTTCTTTTGAAAAGGTGTTTTCTATCAGTTTCCCTTGTTATTTATTTACAGTATTTGTTTATTTATACAACTTATCGGCCATCCATCAGTTATCTCACTAAACTTCTGATCCTTTATTTATCATAGAGAGTAATGAACATTTCTATACCCAAAAACATAATAAACTAGCCATAAGGAGAGGTGAAACCTGACATTGCTAACAGTAATTTCTCAACTATGAAAGCTCACTTCTGTCACTCAAGTAGAATATGAGTGGCAGCATGTTACTATATTCTAGCTTCAGTCCTACTTCAAACCTGTAGTAAATAGATAATAACTGTGATGTCTGATTCATGTAAGGTCTGTTCTACTTTCAGATTTGGAAATTTGGGAGTTAACAGTCTTAATCATGTAAAGGACCCCTGGTTGAGAAAGACTTCTGTAACCCTAATGGAGTAATGTGTGACACACTCCATTTGTACTACTTTATTACATAAATGCTAAGGAACTTCCGTTCATAAATAACAAGATTGCGAACTTAGCCCTACTTTAACTTGCATTTATGTACATGGCAAATAGTTGTATGCGATCTGTAAATACACATCACTGCAGAAAAAAACAATTGCTACCAACCTGCCTGCCATTGAGGACCTGTATACTGCATGAGTCAAAAAGAGGACCATGAAAATATTACTGACCTCTCACATCCTGGACATAAACTGTTTCAACTCCTACCCTCAAAACAACGCTATAGAGCACTGAACACCAGACCAACTAGACGCACGACCAGTTTTTTTCTGAATGCCATCACTCTGCTAAACAAATAATTCCCTCAACACTGTCAAACTATTTACTAAGTCTGCACTACTATTAATCTTCTCATCATTCCCATCACCCATCTCCTCCCACTAATGACTGTATGATTAAGTTTGTTGATTATATCCTTACGATTTATATTGACTGGTTCCTAATATGATTGGATTGCTTATTTGTACCTGGACTATCATTAAATGTTGAACCTTATGATCCTTGACGAACTTATATTTCCTTTTATGTACACTGAGAACATATGCACTAAGACAAATTTCTTGCGTATTCAATCATACTTGGCCAATAAACTATTCTATTCTATTCTATTCTATTCTATTCTATTCCATTCCAAAGAAACAATTTATAACTGCTTGTCCATTGAACTATTTATTTATTCATTCATTCATTCATTCATTCATTCATTCATTCATTCATTCATTCATTTATTGGATTTGTATGCCGCCCCCTCTCCATGGACTTGGGGCGGCTAACAACACTGACAAAAACAGAATGTAAAAATCCAATACTAAAACAGCTAAAAACCCTTGTTATAAAACCAATCATACATACAAACATACCATGCATAGATTGTAGAAGCCTAGGGGGAAAGATTATCTTAGTTCCCCCATGCCTGGCGGCAGAGGTGGGTTTTGAGGAGCTTACGAAAGGCAAGGAGGGTGGGGGCTATTCTAGTATCTGGGGGGAGTTGGTTCCAGAGGGCCGGGCCGCCACAGAGAAGGCTCTTCCCCTGGGCCCCACCAACTGACATTGTTTAGTTGACGGAACCCGGAGAAGGCCCACTCTGTGGGACCTAACTGGTCGCTGGGATTCGTGTGGCAGAAGGGGGTCCCTGAGATAATCTGACCCGCTGCCATGAAGGGCTTTATAGGTCATAACCAACACTTTGAATTGAATTTGCAGCGCCTATCAGGAAATCATGGTTCAATTAATGATCTACAATTTTTTTTAGCTATACTATCCCCTTTTCCCATCCCTATTCTACTTCATCACCTGCCAAGTTATATGTACACTTTTGCATATATGCACAGTTACAGTAGAAAGTTGGTGGAGATACCATTGTTTCTAAGTACTGTAGTTCACACCAAAAAGAAGGTTAGGTAGTAGGATGGAAGATTTGACACTTTCTGGACTCAATCACTTCAGATGTATTATTTTTTTCACCAAATTATTATGTCCCCTTATCCTTTCTTATAAATTGCCCACTGCCACCCCTAACAAATTACTATTTAATATATTATCTTTAGTCTCAATGGGTAAACAATGAGTTGCAATGTCAAGCATCTTGGCATCGCCACTTTCTGGTAGCAAAATATTTACGAATAAGGAGTCTCAGGGTGTGTAAGTATGTTCCGTATACTTTCTAGTTAATAGAATGTGAGCAACAACTATGTTGGCTTGCAGGATAGTTTCTAGTTTAGAAATTCTAATTTGAATGGAATAGTTTTAAAATAAGAATGGATGTCGCTTGCCCTTGTGGCATATTGCCCCAAATATGGCCAAACCCAATAGAATTTAATTGGGGACTTAAGAGCAGGAACTCTTCCCCTAGTTGTACCTGAAATTGATTTTATTGAATTCCAGTCTGCATTGCAATGGTTTAGCAATGAGGCTGGGCAGGAGATCAGTTCAGATTATGGTAACCATAAACTTTGATTAGTCATTCGCTTGCTTTCCCCCCTCTTTCCCATCTATGCAAAAAAGAAAAAGAAAGAAAGAAAGAAAGAAAGATTTAGTATCTATTCTGTGTGTGGGTGAGTTTATCAGTACTATATTTATTTATTTTTTAATTTTATAGATGGTTCCTTCCTCAGTAACCCCTGTCCTTGTCCTTTGGTTTCCTAGTTATTTGGACACACAGATCCTCTTCACATCCCCATGTTTTTTATTTGAAACTAACCAGTCCCTCCCTCCCTCCTTCTCTCCTCCTTCCTTCCAGCTTCTTTCTCTCTCTCTCACTTCCTTCTCCCTCATTGTAACATTGTGCTTTAATTGGGAGAATCATGTTAATTCATTTCTTTATTCTATAGAAACCTGGCTGTGTGACTATGAAGAATTCATAAATCAGGTTAATAGAAGCAAAAGAACGGGTGCACCAGTTGCGGTCCTACTTGGACCGGGAGTCACTGCTCACAATCATTCATGCCCTCATCACCTTGAAGTTCGACTACTGTAACGCTCTCTACATGGGGCTACCTTTGAAGTGTGTTCGGAAACTTCAGATCGTGCAGAATGCAGCTGCGAGAGCAATCATGGGCTTCCCTAGGTATGCCCATGTTACACCAACACTCCGCAGTCTGCATTGGTTGCCGATCAGTTTCCGGTCACAATTCAAAGTGTTGGTTATGACCTATAAAGCCCTTCATGGCACCGGACCAGAATATCTGCGAGACCGCCTTCTGCCGCACGAATCCCAGCGGCCGGTTAGGTCCCACAGAGTTGGCCTTCTCCGGGTCCCATCGACTAAACAATGTCATCTGGAGGGACCCAGAGGAAGAGCCTTCTCTGTGGTGGCCCCGACCCTTTGGAACCAGCTCCCCCCAGAGATTAGGACTTCCCCCACCCTCCTTGCCTTTCGTAAACTTCTTAAAACTCACCTCTGCCGTCAGGCATGGGGGAACTGAGACATTTCCCTTTGCCTATGTAGTTTTAAGTATGGTATGTTTGTGTGTATGATTTTTATATAATGGGGTTTTTAGGCTTTTAATGTAAAATTGTTATTTTAGACTTTAATATTAGATTTGCTATTGTATATTGTTTTATCACTGCTGTGAGCCACCCCAAGTCTGCGGAGAGGGGCGGCATACAAATCTAATAAATTATAATAATAATAATAATAATAATAATAATAATAATAATAACTATCATAAAGAGATGGAACCATTGCAATATAGTGGGCATATGGTGAGAAAGAAAGGAGATTCTTTCATCAGGCCAGGCAGAAATCAAAAGGATGTTCCCTGGGAAAATGTAAGAAACACTTGGGGGCCAAAGCACTCTTCTGGACATCTACGGAGATCCTCAGTCATCCAGGTCATGGTTGTCCCAAAGGTGCTTATTCAAGGGGTAACTGGACTTTCTGGTTATTCTCTAAAGACATTTTGCTTCTCATCCAAGAAGCCTAAGTGCACCAGTATGCCCATTGTCTCTGTCCTGGGTTTCTCTCTTATTAGTACCAATATCATGTATATAAACTGTTGTGGTTAGCTCTGGCCCAGCTCCTGCCCCAAGGACTGTGGATGTGGGGGAGACATCCACATGCTGCAGGCCTGTTTTGCCCCCGGTGGAATCTGCTGATGAAGGCTCCTCTGACCAAGAAGACATGAGTGACAGGGAGGAGGAGAGTGTGGCAGACAGCTCAGAAGGAGATCAAGTATCTAGCTCCTCCTTGGATTCAGAACAAGAGTTAATGATACAGCCACGCATGCGGAGAGCGATACATAGGCAGCAACAACAACAACAACTGAGAGACTATTATCAAAGAAAATGAGGCCACCTGTGGTTGGGTGGGGTTGTGGTCATTAGTGAGGCTGCTATAAATAGCAGCCTGTGGGTTTGGACATTGTGGAGGATTATCTGATTATTGTGTTTCGTGACTGCTTTGCTGACTTTGATCTTTGTGTGCTGCTTTTTCCCCGCTTTGAAACTAACCCAGAGCAAAGTGTGTTTCACTTTGTGAAAGAAGAAGGACTGAATTGCCTCACAGCTGCAAGCTAAGTATCACAGAACTGATAAGGGACTTGTACAAATTACCCATTTGTTTGGAGACAAGTGCTCTTTGCTATACAAAAAGAGTGCTCTGTTTATTTGCATTTTCGGTATAAAGACCATTGTTTTGAATTTTCAAACGTATGTGTGTGTGTCTGAAATTGTATCTGTGCATTTTTCGGAGGATTCTACCAGAGAGCTCGATAGAACAATAAACATTGATATGTCTTTGTATACTACCAATACATATTTGACAAAATAAAACAAAACAAAATAAAATAAAGTGAACATTTTAACAAAAAAACCCTCCAGAAAATCCAGTTGCCTCTTGAAAAAGCACCTTTGGAACTCTTCTGGACAACTTGGCTTTTACAGAGTTATTGAATCCACTAGAGAAGAAAGAGGAAGCTGCTAATCAGCTGAGAAGACCCTAAGTTGGATGATCATAATTAGCTGGCAAAGAGGGAATGTGCTATAGACCAGTGTTTTTCAACTAGTGTGCCGCGAGACATGGTCAGGTGTGCCGCGAAGCTTAGAGAGAGAAAGAAAACAAGAGAGGGAAAAGAGAGAGAGAGAGAAAGAGAGAAAGAAAGAGCAAGAGAGAGAGAAAGCAAGCAAGAGAAAGAGAAAGCAAGAGAGAGAAAGAAAGCAAGAGAGAGAAAGAAAGCAAGAGAGAGAGAAAGAGAACAAGAGAGAAAGAAAGCAAGAGAGAGAGCAAGAGAGAAAGAAAGAAAGCAAGAGAGAGAGAGAGAGAAAGAGGGAGGGAAGGTGGGAGAGAGAAAGACATAGAGGGAGGTAGGGAGGGAAAGAGAAAGAGAGCAAAAAAGAGGAAAGAAGGAAGAGAGAAAGAAAGAGGGATGGAGAGAGAAAAAAGAGGAGGGGAGAGAAAGGAGAGAGAAATAGAGTGAAAGGGAGGAAGAGAGAGAGAGATTTTTTTTGTCCAAACTTATTTTAGCCCCCCCCCTGCACACTCAATGTGCCCCATGGTTTTGTAAATGTAAAAAATGTGCCGCGGCTCAAAAAAGGTTGAAAATCACTGCTATAGACAATCAGAGGTAGCATGATGTTAGACTGGAATTAGGTGCAGTACATTAAACACTTGGAAGGGCTTCAGACAGCCCTAGATAAAAAACAGCAAAGCATCAAAACCCAGATCATGCATATGAATGAAAGATGACATCATTTGTCTCTGTGCTCACGAAATAGTGGGTGGCCTGTACTTGCCCCATTGCCTGACAATGGGGCAAGCAGGAACTGTGGGTCGGGTCTTAGCCAGGGAATGCTGCATGTGTCACTGGTATGACTACCTAACATGCCTTCTCTACTTTTCCCCAAACCCTTGGTTTAACAAGTTGATGGTGGATATCTGTGATCCCATCTGCTGATGACTATGCACATAGAGGATTATGACTTAGAATATAAGAGAAATACAGTGTTCCCTTGATTTTCGTGGGTTCGAACTTCGCGAAAAGTCTATACCACGGTTTTTCAAAAATATTAATTAAAAAATACTTTGCGGTTTCTCCCCCTATACCACGGTTTTTCCTGCCCGATGATGTAATATATCATCACCAAACTTTTGTCCACCTTTAATAATTTTTTTTAAAATAAACTTTAATAAAGAAACATAGTGAGTAATAATCTAAATGGTTGCTAAGGGAATGGGAAATTGCAATTTAGGGGTTTAAAGTGTTAAGGGGAGGCTTGTGATACTGTTCATAGCCAAAAATAGTGTATTTACTTCCGCATCTCTACTTCGCGGAAATTCAACTTTCGCGGGCGGTCTCTGAACGCATCCCCCGCGAAAATTGAGGGAACACTGTAAATGGTAAAGATAATGCATTAACAAAATGAAAGACATAATATGTATGTTGTACCTGTGAAACTAAGGAAAAAGAAAAATGGGCTACATCCAGGGTTGGGATTCAAAAATTTTAGCAACCAATTCTCTGCCGGTTCTGGGTGGGCATGGCCATGGTGAGTATAGCCTACCCAGCCTTCTGCACCAGGTGGGGAGACATTTTTGCCCTCCACAGACTCTGGAAGCTTTCCTCAAGCCCCCAGGAGGGTGTAAATGTCCTCCCCTGGGCTCTGGAGGCCTTCTGGAGGCCCAAAATGGGTGCATTTATGAACTTCTGGACCTTCTGGGAGGCCTGTTTTTTTCTCCGTCCCAGAGCCTCCCTGTGGGCCTTGCACTTATCTGGCATCCAAAACATAAAGACTCATGGGAGGGTGTTATGGTTGGCTCTGGGCCAGCTCCAGCCTCAAGAATTGTGGGGGGTGGATGTGCCTGTTTTATTGCTGACTGCTTCGGACAGCGAAGTATCATCGGAAACAGGGAGTGACTGTGAAATGGGACCTTCAGAGGGGGTCATGGCAGACAGCCCATTAGGAAGCAATTCATCCTCCTCCTTATCTTCGCTGGATTCTGATGAAGAAGCAGTTATTGACGCACGCCTGCGAAGGGCCATGAATAGAAGAGAGCAGCTATGTAAGTATTACAAGAGATAAGAGAGTTCACCTATGGTTGGGTGTGGTTCAACTAATTAGGGCTGCTGTTAAATGGGCAGTGTGCCGGCCTCTCATTGTGGAAGATTATCTGTTCGTGATAGTGGATGTGGCTTGACTCTCTGGATTCTCGAAGGACTCTGTGCTTTGATGTCAGGGCTCTGAACTTAAATCATAGTTAAACGTGTGAGTTGGACAATGTCTGAAGCAGAGTAGCTGTGACTTCACAGCTACTTGTTAATTGCTTTGAGTTTGTTTGTTTTTTGTTTTTTCACTGCATTCAAGTCTGTTTGCTTTGAAGGTGAGCCCTTTGACTACCAAAAGGGGGTTTTGCTTCTATTTTTCTTTGGATAAAGTATTCTTGACTTTTCATTTGTGTGTGTCTGCTTTTGCTACCTTTGCATTTAATTAGGGGATCGTGCAGAGAGCCCTGCAGAACAGAGGGGAGGGGCAAGTTGGGTGGGGGCCAGTGATGGGCTCCTACGGGAACAGTCAGGAACGCAGTTCCGGTAGCAAAATGTGGAGCTCCACCCCAGAGCACCCAATTTGCACTGAAAGATGTTGAAACGAAATGCATAAGCCACGCCCACAGTGTGGTAGTAAAAATTTTGGTAGCCCATCACTGGTGGAGCCAGCCAGTCCTTGCAACTACTGGCTTGACAAACCAGATGTAAAATTAGCATCTGGTTCACCCGAACCGGTCTGAACCGGTTGAATTCTACCTATCGCTACATCTGTATGAAAGTGGTGTGGAGTAAAGTTGATAAATATATAAAAAGAATTATGAAAGAAAGAGCTAAAATGTCAGAAACTACGAATTGGTATTATCTAGACTGTTATGAATATGTTTACTATATTTCCATGATGGAAGCACTAAAGCATTTCTGTGGTTAAAGGATTAACCTGTGACATCTCTGTGGCCAAAGTGATGCCTATTTGTGAGTTCCTTTAATGTTCCTGTTAATAATTCTATCAAAGTGGTACCTATTTATCTATTTGCAATTGCATGCATTCAAATTGGGTAGGAGCTAGAGCGAATGACAGAGCTTACCCCATCACGCATCAGCACTCCAGCTTAATATTCAGGCTTGCAAATGATCAGCTCAGCATCCTAATTCCACGAGTTACTGCATTCCTTTTGAGCATGTATAAAAGTAGGAATAAACAGGTAGCTGATATATATATCACACACACGTGAATTCCAATAATAATGGAAGAACAAGATAAGTATTTTTAGGAAAAAATGTGTAACATTTTGAGTGAATGCACTCCAGAACAAAAAAAGGTTAGTTGTTTTTTTGTTGTTGTTAAGGGACATGAATGAATAGGTAGAAACAAAATTAAGAGCCTACAGAAAAATCAGGAATTTGAAAATTCAGTAATACAGGAGGAAATAAATTGTTTCAAATGTAAACATCTATTTATACATATTCATAGGTATTTAATTAATCAATTAAAATGAATATAAATATAAGCATAATTGATTTGATATTTTATGATGAAAGGTTAAGAGAATTAATGAGAATATGGAAATGAAATATGCATAATGTAATATAGTAAATTCTGGGGGTGGATCATGGGCAAAAGTGATTGCGATAAGAACAACAGATGTTAGGCAAGCTGTTTCACTGATTAATTTTTCTGACTGTCAGGAAATTTCTACTTAGTTCTGTGCTGTATTTCTCTTTAATGAATTTCTATCCATTGTATCCCTCTGTTGCCCTTAATTATAAATTGACGATCTCTTCCCTATAGCAACCTCGGTGTTATAATAAAACAGCTATGATGTTACCCCGTAATACTTCTGTTTATTAGAGTAGACATACCTAGTTTCCTTAACCATTCCTTGTACAATTAATCTCAAGTCCATTTATTATCTTTATTATCTTCTCTGTACTCTTTCAAGAGCCTCAGCATCTTTTTTGTACCATGTGGCTAGAATTGGATTTAGTATTTGGTTTGGTTCTGCAATCCAACAAGACCGACCCAGATTTCAGAGGATAATCAGAACTGCAGAAAAAACAGTTGCTGCCAACCTGCCTTCTATTGAGGACCTGTATACTGCACGAGTCAAAAAGAGGGCTGTGGAAATATTTATTGACCCCTCACATCCTGGACATAAACTGTTTCAACTCCTACCCTCAAAACGTCGCTACAAAGCACTGCCCACTAAGACAACTAGACACAAGAACAGTTTTTCCCGAATGCCATCACTCTGCTAAACAAATAATTCCCGCAACACTCAAACTATTTACTAAGTTTGCACTATTATTTCTACTAGTTTTTTCTCATCATTCCTATCACCCACTTCCTCCCACTTATGACTGTATGACTGTAACTTGTTGCTTGTATTCTTAAGATTTTTTATTAAGATTACTTCTTACTTATTTGACCCCTATGACAATCATTAAGTGTTGTACCTCATGATTCTTTACAAACATATCTTTTTATTTTATATACACTGAGAGCATATGCACCAAAGACAAATTACTTGTGTGTCCAATCACACTTGGCCAATAAAAATTCCTATTCTGTTCTGTTCTATTCCAAGTGTGGATTCCCTGTGGAGTATACAATGGTACTATTAACTTTCATAATCCTGTACTATCATCTATTGATGAAGCCTAGAACAGCTTTTTTGGAAGCTGCAGCCCCTCGCAAAGATTCCCCAAGAGAGAGAAATGGAGGAAGAGAAACGAGAGGTAAAAAGAGAGGGGGGAAGTTAGGGACAATGTGTAGGGGGTATATATATATATATATATATATATATATATGAGAGGCAAAAAAGGAGCTGTGATGTTCCTTCAATATACCAGGGTGATTCGATACAAAATGTAACCCTTCCCTGGTACTGAGCTGAAGGGATTGGATACTGTAGCCTAGAGGATAATTCTCTGCCTTACAAGGCAAAGGTTGCAGGTTCAAGTCCCAGTGGGTATGGCTAGCTGATGAGGCCAAAATAAGGCCGAAATAGATCTATCCTAGTCTCCCTTAATTTTCAAATTCAGCTTAAACATGTGACATATATATATATATATATATATATATATATATATATATATATATATATATATATTGTCCCTACTTCGCGGATTTTCGTTTATCGCGGGTGGTCCTGGAACGTAACATCCGCAATAAACAAGGGATCACTGTAATATACTGTAGTAGCTAAAATGGTTGATTGAGTTTGGTTTTCATTGATATCCTATGGCTTGGAACTATGCAAAAGCCTTGCTAATCTTGAGAATTAGCAATTCTAACTTGACTCACCTCAATTGCAAATACAAGTAGCAGATCACTGGATAAAAAGTGGCTATGATGCAATTAGAAACTTGTGCCATTCACTGTTCTGCCGAAGTATTCCACCTCTGGACTACATAGAACAGCTTATCATTGTTGCACCTAACAATTTTATGTTAACTTTCAAGAAAAGAAAGATTATAGTCTCTTCACTCAGATGTTAACTAAATATTTGTGTTGAACAAACAGCTGGTGAAAACAGGCCACGGGTAGGACATGTCATGGGCATTTTTCTCCAGTTGTTTAAGGGTAAAGCCAAAGTGGAAGAGTTGGGATTGAACAGATAATAGGACAATGAGAATATAGCCAACCATGAAACTGTTATTGTACTCGGATCTACACTCTTCATTCTCTACATCAACGACCTTTGCAATCTCATCACAAGCAACTGTGTTCTTTTTGCAGACGATGTAAAACTCTTCAACACCACTGATAACACAACTACTCTACAAAAAGACCTAGACTCAGTTTCTGACTGGTCCAACACATGGCAACTCCATATCTCAACCAGCAAATGCTCTGTCCTACACATCGGCAAAAAGAATCAGAACTTCAAATACAAACTTAATAAACAAATTATCACAGAATATCCCCACTTGGTCAAGGACCTTGGGATACTAATAACTAAAGATCTAAGTGCCAAAGCCCACTGCAACAACATCACTAAGAAGGCTTCAAGAGTTGTTAATCTAATCCTACGTAGCTTCTGCTCTGGAAATCTCACACTACTTACCAGAGCTTACAAAACTTTCGCCAGACCCATCCTCGAATACAGCTCATCTGTTTGGAACCCATATCACATCTCAGACATTAGCACCCTTGAAAATGTTCAAAGATACTTCACAAGAAGAGCCCTTCATTCCTCCACTTGAAACAGAATACCCTATGAAACTAGACTTACAATCCTGGGTCTGGAAAGCTTAGAACTACGACGCCTTAAACGTGATCTAAGTATTGCCCACAAGATCATATGTTGCAATGTCCTGCCTGTCAAAGACTACTTCAGCTTCAACCACAACAACACAAGAGCACACAACAGATTCAAGCTTAATATTAACCGCTCGAAACTTGACTGTAAAGAATATGACTTTAGTAATCGGGTTGTTGAAGCGTGGAACTCATTACCGGACTCCGTAGTATCATCCCCTAACCCCCAACATTTTAACCTTAGACTATCCACGGTTGACCTCTCCAGATTCCTAAGAGGTCAGTAAGGGGCGTACATAAGCGCACTAGTGTGCCTTCCGTCTCCTGTCCTATAGTCTCTCCTATATCTCGTATTTCTTCTCTCCTATATCCTCTATATTAACCTTCATTGTGTATTATTGTGTATTGGACAAAATAAATAAATAAATAACAAGGAGTTTATTTAGTTATACTAGCTCTTTTAGGAAACCACTTAAACAACACTGAATAGAGCAATAAGATTCCTTTTGATCAGAAGGAGAACTTTCTCAATGTCCTGCTGGTTCAAATAGCAGGTAAACTTCCTCTGCCTCACCCAAATCCTGACCTTTTTCTTTGTAGATAAAAATCAAGGGACCTTGATGAGCCATCCACCAGTCATCCGTCCTTCACTTTTCTACAGCTGCTTCAGCAGTGACTGGGGAGGCCTATCAGTAACAAGTCAGGAGGACCTTTCAAATGCTTAGACGTGGTCTTTATGGGATAAGAACATCCCAGGTTTCATTCTATTGCACTGAAGTGTTTCTGGAAGCATTGGATTGCAGCAGCTTTGCTAATATTAAAGAGATCAACATTTCTCTGACGCGTTGCAGATGTGGAGGTTGGTGATCCATAAAGCAGTCAACCCTATGCCAGATGCAGCACAGTAAACAGACTTTTACTGCCTTGATCCTTGCCCTAGCACGTTTTTCCTTCATTGTCTTTCACAGAGTACCCTTAATCAGCTGAAGAAACATCCTGGTTACACATGTGCTTGTAATCTAGACTTTAAGAACAGTAGATGTTTTATTTATGTCTTTATTGTGACTTTGGAAACTGCTTGCAGGTGCTTTGTTTAATATTAGTTTATTGAAATTATAACTGCCTGGGTTTATGTAACACTCCAAAACTAGAAATCATGGTGCACAATTCATCCAGTGGGATTTTTATTATTATTATTATTATTATTATTATTATTATTATTATTATTTATTAGACTTGGGGTGGCTCACAACAGTGGTAAAACAATACATGGTAACAAATCTAATAATCAAAATCTAAAATAACAGTTTTACATTACAAAGTCTAAAAAAAACCCCCCAATAGATAAAATACATACACACAGTCATATCATGCACAAATATGACTGTGTGTATGTATTTTATTTTTCAAATTGCATTTTAATTTGAAGCATGTGCAAATCATGAGCTTTAGTCAATGTATCTTAAAAAGAAACCGGTTTGCTAAATACTTAGACTAAGTAATTTATTTATTGATTTTATTGATTGATTTTGTCCATTGCACAATGAGAGTTATATTGGGGATACATATAGTAACTATATAATGAAGGTTATAGAGGATATACTCATAGTAAAGTATATCTAAGAAAGAAGGGAAGAAATAGGAATAAAATATATCAGTGAAAGAATAGAAGAAATATAGGAAAGAAGAATGGTATAGGACATATAGGAGAGCAATAGGACAGGGGACGGAAGGCATGCTGGTGCACTTATGTAAGCCCCTTACTGACCTCTTAGGAATCTGGAGAGGTCAACCGTGGATAGTCTAAGGGTAAAGTGTTGGGGGTTTGTCCTGCCTGTCAAAGACTACTTCAGCTTCAACCACAACAACACAAGAGCACACAACAGATTTAAACTTAATATTAACCGCTCCAAACTTGACTGTAAAAAATATGACTTCAGTAACCGAGTTGTCGAAGCATGGAACTCATTACCGGATTCCATAGTGTCATCCCAAACCCCCAACACTTTACCCTTAGATTATCTACAGTTGACCTATCCAGATTCCTAAGAGGTTAGTAAGGGGCGAGTACAAGTGCACTAGAGTGCATTCCGTCCCCTGTCCTATTACTCCCCAATATCTCCTATATCTGTCTTCTATTCCTATATCTCTTCTTCTATTCTTTCATTGATATGTTCTATTCCTATACCTTATTTTCTATTCTTTCTTAGATATATTTTACTATGAGTATCTCCTCTATAACCTTCATCATGTATTTTACTATGTGTATATAGATATATACCCACTAAAACCCTCATTGTGTATTGGACTAACTAACTAACTAACTAACTAACTAACTAACTAACTAAATAAATAAATAAATAAATAAATAATTGAGTGCCTTCCGTCCCTATCCTATTGCTCTCCTATATCTCCTATACCTTTCTTCTATTCCTATGTCTCTTCTTCTATTCTTTCATTGATATGTTCTATTACTATATCTTCTTTTCTATTATTTCTTAGATATATTTTACTATGAGTATCTCCTCTATAACCTTCATCATGTATTTTACTATGTGTATATAGATATATACCCACTAAAACCTTCATTGCGTATTGGACTAAATAAATAAATAAATAGATAGATAGATAGATAGATAGATAGATAGATGGCTAAATGAATGAATGAATGAATGAATGAATGAATGAATAAATAAATAAATACATCCATACATCCATAAATAAATAAATAAATAAATAAATAAATGAATGAATGAATGAATGAATGAATGAATAAATAAATAAATAAATAAATAAATAAATATGCACACCTGAAAAGCTAGCTGTGTAAAATGCTTGCATGTGTATCTTAACTCCCTAAGGACATAGAAACATAGAAACATAGAAGACTGACGGCAGAAAAAGACCCCATGGTCCATCTAGTCTGCCCTTTTACTATTTCCTGTATTTTATCTTACAATGGATATATGTTTATCCCAGGCATGTTTAAATTCGGTTACTGTGGATTTACCAACCACGTCTGCTGGAAGTTTGTTCCAAGGATCTACTACTCTTTCAGTAAAATAATACTTTCTCATGTTGCCTTTGATCTTTCCCCCAACTAACTTCAGATTGTGTCCCCTTGTTCTTGTGTTCACTTTCCTGTTAAAAACACTTCCCTCCTGAACCCTATTTAACCCTTTAACATATTTAAATGTTTCAATCATGTCCCCCCTTTTCCTTCTGTCTTCCAGACTATACAGATTGAGTTCATTAAGTCTTTCCTGATACGTTTTATACTTCAGACCTTCCACCATTCTTGTAGCCCGTCTTTGGACCCGTTCAATTTTGTCAATATCTTTTTGTAGGTGAGGTCTCCAGAACTGAACACAGTACTCCAAATGTGGTCTCACCAGCGCTCTATATAAGGGGATCACAATCTCCCTCTTCCTGCTTGTTATACCTCTAGCTATGCAGCCAAGCATCCTACTTGCCTTTCCTACTGCCCAACCACACTGCTCACCCATTTTGAGACTGTCAGAAATCACTACCCCTAAATCCTTCTCTTCTGAAGTTTTTGCTAACACAGAACTGCCAATGCAATACTCAGATTTAGGATTCCTTTTCCCCAAGTGCATTATTTTACATTTGGAAACATTAAACTGCAGTTTCCATTGCTTTGACCATTTATCTAGTAACGCTAAATCATTTACCATATTACAGACCCCTCCAGGAATATCAACCCTATTGCACACTTTAGAGTCATCGGCAAATAGGCAAACCTTCCCTACCAAACCTTCCCCTATGTCACTCACAAACATATTAAAAAGAATAGGACCCAGAACAGACCCTTGTGGCACACCGCTTGTAACCTGTCTCTGCTCAGAATACTCGCCATTAACAATAACTCTCTGATGTCTATGCTTCAGCCAGCTTGAAATCCACTGAACTATCCAGGGATTAAGTCCAATCTTCACTAATTTATCTATCAGCTCTTTATGTGGAACCGTATCAAAGGCTTTGCTGAAGTCCAGATAGGCAATATCCACGGCACCACCTTGATCCAACACCTTTGTGACATAGTCAAAGAACTCAATGAGATTAGTCTGACACGATTTGCCTTCAGTAAAGCCATGCTGATTTGGGTCCAATAAGTTATTGTTTTTTAGATGCTGATTTATCCTCTTTTTGAGTAGAGTCTCCATCATTTTAACTACAACTGATGTCAAGCTAACTGGCCTGTAGTTTCCAGCTTCTTCTCTACTGCCCTTCTTGTGGATAGGCACAACACTGGCCATTCTCCAATCCTCAGGAACATCTCCTGTTAACAGGGATTGGTTAAACAAATCAGTCAGGGGGGTAGCAATGACAGATCTGAGTTCTTTAAGAACTCTGGGATGGATGCCATCTGGACCCATTGCCTTATTTATCTTTAATCTTTCAAGTTCTTCTAAGACATCGGCTTCTAAGATCACTGGAGCTGAATCCGTACAGCTGGAAGCAATGCTATATCCCTCTATAGTATTATTTTGTAAGGTGTCCTTTGAGAAAACTGAACAGAAGTAGCTATTGAAATGGTCAGCGATCTCCTTATTCCCATTAATGCATGTATTATTCCCGGTACTAAGCTTTGTGATGCTGCAGTTTTTCTTCTTCCTATCACTAATATATCTGAAGAAGGTTTTATCCCCCTTCTTTACAGATTTTGCTATTTCTTCCTCTTTTGAGGCTTTAGCAGCATATATTATCTGTTTCGCCTCCTTCTGTCTCATTTTATACACCTCTCTATCAGCTATACTTCCAGACTCTTTATACCTCCTATAGGCAGCCTTTTTTTCATTGACTATAGCCCTTACATCATTGCTAAACCATAGCGGTTTCTTCTTCCTTTTACCTTTAGTTACTTGCTTTACATAAAGTCTTGTGGCTTTTAAGATGGCCTTTTTTAATACAGTCCACTGGGTGCTCGCTCCTGCCATTTTATCCCTCCCCTTTAATTCATTATTTAAATATTCCCCCATTGCATTAAAATTTGTTTTTCTGAAATCCAATACTTTGGTTGCAGTATAGGATTGCTCACAATCAGTTTTTACATCAAACCACAAACATAGATGGTCGCTGCAACCTAAATTTTCTCCCACCTTGACCTCTGAAACCCGATTCCCATTTGTAAAAACTAAATCTAGAATATTCTCCCCTCTAGTTGGTGTCTTAACTAGCTGTGCCATAGCTGCTCCTGTAAAGGCCTCTACTATATTCTTACTTTTGCATGTAAGGGCACTGGGGATATTCCAGTCAACATCAGGCATGTTGAAATCACCCATAACCACAATATCTCCCTTTACTGCCATTAGGGTAATCTCATCCACCATCTTGTTGTCATGTTCCTCAGATTGCCCTGGAGGCCTATAGATCACCCCAATTCTAATGACAGAACCGTCTTTATTTTGCATGCAAATCCAGAGGGTCTCCAGATCTTTACATGTATTTTGAATTAGTATTGTTTTTAGACTTTCTTTAACATAAATGGCTACTCCACCTCCCCTTCTCTCTATTCTATCCTTCCTATACAGTGTATATCCTGGTATGGATATTTCCCATTCATTGGAATCCTTAAACCATGTCTCAGTTATGGCAACCAGATCCAAATTATCTCTAGATATTATGGCCATTAACTCACAGAGCTTGTTGCTCAAGCTTCCAGCATTCGTGCACATTACCCGAAGAACATTATTTTCATTATTAGTTTGCCCCTTATCATCAACAACTACATCTATTTTATTTTCAGCTCCCTTTTCATAAGCTTCCAGAAACTGATGTATCCTCATTGGTCGGGGACAGAAATCCTCCACATCTGGTACATCTCTGTCCCCTTTACCTAGTTTAAATGCCTGTCCAAAAAAGCTCTGAATTCCT
Source organism: Erythrolamprus reginae (assembly GCF_031021105.1). Classification (NCBI taxonomy): domain Eukaryota; kingdom Metazoa; phylum Chordata; class Lepidosauria; order Squamata; family Dipsadidae; genus Erythrolamprus; species Erythrolamprus reginae. The sequence continues at coordinate 73,494,404 of NC_091956.1, read as the reverse complement.
CACCGAGCACCTGGGTACCTCTGTATGATGGATGCAAACCATCCCTCTTAAACAACTCCCTATTAGACCATCTACTGACATCATGACTTACATAACCAAAACCTTCAGCTTTACACCACTGCCTTAACCACACATTAAACTCTCTGATACAACTTGTTTTACCCTCCTGGCCACAAACCGGTAACACCTCTGAGAAAGTCACTGAATCAGTTATTTTACCCAGCTCCACACTTAGACTTTGAAAATCTCTTTTTACTAGATTAACATTTCTCTGGGACAGATCGTTTGTGCCAAGATGCACTACCACATCAACTTTATTACCTTTACTCACAGCCCTGACAATGTTTGTAATCCGCCTCCTGTCCCTGTGGGCAGTGGCTCCTGGAAGACACCTCATCACCTTCACCACATCCTTCCTCTGTCCCAAATCAACACCTCTGACAATCGAGTCACCCACAAGAACATGTGTCCTCTCTTTATTTCTACTAACTGGACTTGGTTTGGTGACACTATGTTCCTCATTTACAACAACTTCTCCTTTGAACTTTGGACTTCATTGGGATTCTCTCCCTTTGGCGCCAGGACTGTAGGTTGCTGATTCAGGGAACTTGGTTTTGCATTTCTGGAGCATCTCTGCAGCAATCATCAAAGGTCTTGGGAGTTGCTTGTACAAGTGAGTCAGGCCTAAGGGCGAATAGGAAATGAGAAAAAAAAAACCAGTAAAGGGAAAAAAAGACTATGACAAGGGATAGGTAAAACATGAGCAAAAACCAAAGAAGTAAAAGAAGCAAATTTAGCAGCAACACTGATTTAAAAAAAAAACAATGACTGCATAGACTAGACAACAGTGTTAGGGAAATAAAAAGCATGAATTGCAGTGAACAAAACGTTTGTTATTTCCCAGATAAACTTGTCAAGCAGCTCCCTTGTTGTTTGTTTTCACATAAAAGAGAAGCTGATGAGAAAGGCTCGCTCAGTCTTGCCCAAAAGTTGTCGTCCAAGTGTGCTGTCATTGAGAGTGATGTCTGCAAATCCCAATGTTGTTCCTCAGGTTGTGTGATATCCACAAATATCTCTGGCCTTGCGAGTAATTCTCCACCTAGATAATCTACAAAAACCACATTTTAAGCATTTCACATATCAAAACAAAGGCAGAACAGGGGTGGGCTACTGCCTGGATGTGAAAATGGAACTCCACCCCAGAGCACCCAATTTGCACAAAAAGATGTTGAAAGAAAATGCATAAGCCACGCCCACAGTGTGGTAGTAAAAATTTTGGTAGCCCTTCACTGGGCAGAACCCATTACAGTGGAACCCCGACATAAGAGCTGCTCTACTTAAGAGCAACTCGAGATAAGAGCTGGGAGGGGAGAGATATTTTTGTTCTACTTACAAGCCCAAATTCGAGATACAAGCGCCAAGGAGCTGTCTCCTGAAGCCAAACGCTAACTTCCGCGTTCGGCTTCAGGAGACAGCTGCGAAGCGGCGCGCGTGTTTTAAAAGGTTGCAGCCGGCCTGGGGGGCTCGGGGGGGGGTGCTTGCAGCTTTCTTTCTTGCTCTTTTTCTTTCTCTCTTTTACCTTCCCTTCCTCTATTTCTTCTTTTCTTTCTCCTTCCCACCTTCTTCCCTCCCTCCCTTCACTCATTCCTCTCTTACTCTCCCCTTTCATAAGTTTCCTTCCTTCCTTCCTCTGTTCCTGTCCCTTCCCTCTTTCCTTCCTTCCTTCCCACCCTCCGTCCATTCATTCACCCATTCCTCTCTTGATCGCTTAAAGCCGGTCCCTGGTGCAAAAAGGGTTGGGGACCTCTGTCCTACAGGATTGGGTGGCAGAGAAGTTGAACATATGTAAATTTAAAAGTTTAAGAAAGTTTACAAGTTAAGTGAAAGAAACTTCATTATTCATTTATATGTACATGTACATTTCTTCATTAAAAACATGTCTTTCTGCATAATTTAGACTAACTTTGTGAGTTTTTTGAGGGCTGGAACCAATTAAAATTATTTACATTAATTCCTATGGGGAAAAGTCGTTCGAGATAAGAGCTGCTCGACTTAAGAGCCCAGGTCCGGAACGAATTAAACTCGTATCTCGAGGTACCACTGTACAGTGATACCTCATCTTACAAACTTAATTGGTTCCGGGATGAGGTTCTTAAGGTGAAAAGTTTGTAAGATGAAACAGTGTTTCCCATAGGAATCAATGGAAAAGCGATTAATGCATGCAAGCCCAAAATTCACCCCTTTTGCCAGCCGAAGTGCCCATTTCTGTGCTGCTGGGATTCCCCTGAGGCTACCCTCCATGGGAAACCCCACCTCCAGACTTCCGTTGCCAGCGAAGCACCTGTTTCACCTGCTGGGATTCCCCTTCAGCATCACAAAAACATGGAAGTCCAGAGGTGGGGTTTCCCTTGGAGGGTAGCCTCAGGGGAATCCCAGCAGCGAAAAAAAGGGGGCTTCGCTGGCAACGGAAGTCCGGAGGTGGGCATCCAAGCGGCAGCGGTGGGTTTGTAAGGGGAAAATAGTTTGTAAGAAGAGGCAAAAAACTTAAACCTCGGGTTTGTATCTCGAAAAGTTTGTATGACGAGGCGTTTGTAAGACGAGGTATCACTGAATAACTAGTGAATTATTATTTTTATTATTTATTATTTATTAGATTTATATGCCGCCCCTCTCCGCAGACTCGGGGCGGCTCACAACAGTGATAAAAACAATACATGGTAACAAATCTAATAATTAAAATCTAAAATAACAGTTTTACATTAAAAAGTCTAAAAAGAAAACAAAACCCAATATATAAAATACACACAGTCATATCATGCAAAACTACATAGGCAAGGGGGGGATGTCTCAGTTCCCCCAAGCCTGACTCGGGGCAGCTCACAACAATAACAAAGACAATGTAAGAACAAATCTAATAATTTAAAAAACACTAAAAACCCCATTATTAAAAGCAAGCATACACACAAACATGCCATGTATAAACTGTATAGGCCCAGGGGAGATGTTTCAGTTCCCCCATGCCTGACAGCAGAGATGGGTCTTAAGAACTTTAGGAAAGGCAAGGAGGGTGGGGGCAGTTCTGATCTCCGGGGGGAGCTGGTTCCAGAGGGTTGGGGCTGCCACAGAGAAGGGTCTTCTCCTGGGTCCCACCAAACGACATTGTTTAGTCGACGGGACCCAGAGAAGGACAATTCTGTGGGACCTAACCGGTTGTTGGGATTCGTGTGGCATAAGGCGGTCCCGGAGATATTCTGGTCCGATGCCATGAAGGGCTTTATAGGTCATAACCAACACTTTGAATTGTGACTGGAAATTGATCGGCAACCAATGCAGACTGCGGAGTGTTGGTGTAACATGGGCATACCTTGGGAAGCCCGTGATTGCTCTCTTTGCTGCATTCTGCACGATCTGAAATTTCCGAACACTTTTCAAAGGTAGCTCCATGTAGAGAGTATTACAGTAGTTGAACCTCGAGGGCATGAGTGACTGTGAGCAGTGAGTCCCGGTCCAGATAGGGCCGCAACTGGTGCACCAGGCGAACCTGGGCAAACGCCCCCCTCGCCACAGCTGAAAGACTTACTTATTACTTTGATGTAATTATTGATTAGTAATAGCCAGCTGGTATTTTCAATGTTTTACATTATTCCATCAAATGGCAAGCATTAATAAACCAAATGTAAGGTTGTGATAAAGGTACCAGTAAGACCAGATCTGGAGCTCGACGAATAGGCAAGGTTAACTTTGTATCTGGACAACTCCTTTTATGCAAACAATTTCAGGTTAGTGCAGAAACAGTGTATCAGATGTAAAATCTGGCTTAGTCAATCATAGGTTATTCTGATATGCCCTCATAGTGACAGACATTGCAGGAGAGAACTCTATAATTTATTATGTAAATTCAGGTAGAATTACAACATTGGATTATTTCAGAATTTGTCTAGATTACTCATTAGATAACAGAAGAAGTGCATACTAAGAAGAAAAGAATTGGGGCTAACTATAAACAACAAAAAGGCAAATGAAAATACCGTATGTAGTTATGTATCACAACTTTTATGAAAAGCAAAGCAAATTCTATCTTGGAAGAATTAGAGAAACCAATAAGAATGCAATTCTATACATATTCACTTAGGAACAAGCACTACTAAAACTTGGGGGCATTTCTAAAAAAAAAATAAGCATACTTCTGCACTGCTAATAATGCCAAAGTAGAATGTATTTTACTAAAAACAAATGTCAAAATTCTGTAAGTGTGCCTAAAGCTTCACCATCCACCACAGAATTCACAAAATGCCCAAGCTTTGATTCCTGTTTTATGAAAGCATAAGATTTCTGTTTTCAGAACTAAACGAAATGCTATTTAACCTATTTTAATCTGGTTAAAGTATCTAACCTAATTATTGGATAATGTTTCTTCCACTTCCCCTGATTTGTTGTTAGATGAAGAGTTGAAGAGAACTCAAAGATTTGCAAAGTGGATTATCCTGCAACCTAAGTGCTAAAGCCCACTGCAACAATATCGCCAAAAAGGCTTCCAGAGTTGTTAACCTGGTCCTACGTAGCTTCTGCTCTGGCAATCTCACACTACTGACTAGAACCTACAAAACCTATGCCAGACCCATTCTCGAATACAGCTCATCTGTCTGGAACCCACACCACATCTCAGACATCAACAGTCTCGAAAATGTCCAAAGATATTTCACCAGAAGAGCCCTTCACTCCTCCACTCGAAACAGAATACCCTACGAAAATAGACTAACAATCCTGGGTCTAGAAAGCTTAGAACTGTGGCGCCTAAAACACGATTTAAGTATTGCCCACAAGATCATATGCTGCAACGTCCTGCCTGTCGGCCACTACTTCAGCTTCAACCGCAACAACACAAGAGCACTCAACAGATTCAAACTTAATATTAACCGCTCCAAACTTGACTGTAAAAAATATGACTTTAACAATCGAGTTGTCGAAGCGTGGAACTCATTACCGGACTCAATAGTGTCAACTCCCAACCCCCAACATTTCTCCCTTAGACTCTCCACGATTGACCTCTCCAGGTTCCTAAGAGGCCAGTAAGGGGCATATATAAGTGCACTGATGTGCCTATCGTCCCCTGTCCAATTGTCTTCCCTTATCTTAAATATCATATTCTCTCCTTATCTATCTATCTATCTATCTATCTATCTATCTATCTATCTATCTATCTATCTTTCACCAAAACGTCGCATAGACACTCAAAATATTACACGGGGCAAAACCCGAACTCAGCACAATCTACATATCACCATCATCAGGCTGAAGTTTCCAAGCTTCCAAGATGGTGAATGAGATTTCACCGAAACGTCGCATAAACATGCAAAATATTACACAGGGCAAAACCCGAACTCAGAACAATCTACATACATATACCCGTGAAAATTTACGAAAACAAAATATATATGACGGTCTTGGTATACAGTATTCGGGTTTCTTCCCGTGTAGGATTTGGAAATTTCTGGCGACGTTTCGACGAGGTCTCACTCGTCATCTTCAGGCTGGTGTTTCTGTCCTTGTTCTCAGGCGAACACTGCGAGACCTGAGCTGCATTCCTTCTATAAATACTGGTGGCTGGGTGTGGTTTGATGGCTCAGCAATTGCCTGCTGTGTAGAAACTTCCTGGTGAGTCAGTGGGGTAACAATTGGGGTCGTTGATGTCTCGCAGTGTTTGCCTGAGAACAAGGACAGAAACACCAGCCTGAAGATGACGAGTGAGACCGCGTCGAAACGTCGCCAGAAATTTCCAAATCCTACACGGGAAAAAACCCGAATATACCAAGACCGTCATACCTGTACCCGTGAAAATCTACGAAAACACACACACACACACACACACACACACACATATATATATATATATATATTTGGTAGATTTTCACGGGTATATGTATGTAGATTGTTCTGAGTTTGGGTTTTGGCCCGTGTAATATTTTGAGTGTCTATGCGACGTTTCGGTGAAATCACATTCACCATCATCAGGCTGAAGTTTTAAGCTTCGTGCTGTTGTAAATATATTACTTAACGTCTATTCTCTTCCATATGTATTGTATATTGGACAAAGAATAAATAATAATAATAAATAATAATAAAATAATAACCTTACTGGAGAAAAAGAGAATTATTGAGCTTACTTGTATACAACTTTCTTTGTACACAAATCCAATTCAGTACGTCATGTGTGCACTGTGTATATTTATAAATAATGTTTAGCCCAACACAATCTATTTCAAATATATTTATTATGTTTTCAAGTAAATAATTCAATTTTCTTCTGTGGAATAAGCTTAAAAAGAAGCAAACAGAATAGCACAAGTTTGTTTGAATCTAAGTATAAAATAATCTGAGTATTGCATTGGCAGTTCTGTGTTAGCAAAAACTTCAGAAGAGAAGGATTTAGGGGTAGTGATTTCTGACAGTCTCAAAATGGGTGAGCAGTGTGGTCGGGTGCTTGGCTGCATAGCTAGAGGTATAACAAGCAGGAAGAGGGAGATTGTGATCCCCTTATATAGAGCGCTGGTGAGACCACATTTGGAATACTGTGTTCAGTTCTGGAGACCTCACCTACAAAAAGATATTGACAAAATTGAACGGGTCCAAAGACGGGCTACAAGAATGGTGGAAGGTCTTAAGCATAAAACGTATCAGGAAAGACTTAATGAACTCAATCTGTATAGTCTGGAGGACAGAAGGAAAAGGGGGGACATGATCGAAACATTTAAATATATTAAAGGGTTAAATAAGGTTCAGGAGGGAAGTGTTTTTAATAGGAAAGTGAACACAAGAACAAGGGGGCACAATCTGAAGTTAGTTGGGGGAAAGATCAAAAGCAACGTGAGAAAATATTATTTCACTGAAAGAGTAGTAGATCCTTGGAACAAACTTCCAGCAGACGTGGTTGGTAAATCCACAGTAACTGAATTTAAACATGCCTGGGATAAACATAGATCCATCCTAAGATAAAAATACAGGAAATAGTATAAGGGCAGACTAGATGGACCATGAGGTCTTTTTCTGCCGTCAGTCTTCTATGTTTCTATAATAGATGTCACTTTCTTTCTTGAATATAGTGTTTGGCTATTACTGCATTTTAAACTTATCATTTATTTCCAGGATAGAATTCTGAACAATTGCAGTCATTTCTTTACACACACACACACAGAAAAACATGAATAATGTTTTTCAAAATTCAAAATTGTGTCATAATAAGCTTATTGACCTAGTGGAAAAACCTACTGTCTGAAGAAGAGCGGATATGGCAGTGTTGTAGGAGTGGGGTGAATAAATGGGAAGTCACCCCCCTCATCTCTGGCTGCTGGAGTAGACGCTCCATGTGCTGTCTCTCCCACTTGAAGTAACAATGTACGCTTTCATTAAGTTGCAGGTGTTTGAGGCTTGAGAAAAAAGGACTACTGTGAATTAGCAAGACAACAGTGGCTGAATGGTTTAAGAACCCTCCAGCTCTACTTACAATGCAAGCTGCTGGGAATATTGTTCTTCGCTTGAGTTATCACTGAAAGCTGCCTCTCTACTGAGATGAATAGAGGCCAAAATGAAGGATGACGTAGGATGCTTTAAGTTAAACTGCACTGACCTTTGACCTACTGGTTTCAGGGCATGGACTGCTGTTTAATGGCTTTCTCAAAAGTGATTCAGTTTGTCCATAAGCCAGAGCTCCATGAAACACATTTGCTGGGTTTGCTCAATATCTGAAGACTAATTTAAGTAAAACGCATGCTGGTTTGGTTGAGCTTGTCCACACATTCTAGAATAGAATAGAATAGAATAGAATAGAATTTTTATTGGCCAAGTGCGATTGGACACCCAAGGAATTTGTCTTGGTGCCTATGCTCTCAACGTACATAAAATAAAATATACATTTGTCAAGAATCATGTGGTACAGCACTTAATGATTGTCATAGGGGTCAAATAAGCAACGAAGAAGCAATATTAATACAAATCTTAGGATATACGCAACAAGTTACAGTCATACAGTCAACATGGGAGGAAATGGGTGATAGGAATGATGAGAAAAACTAGTAGAATAGAAGTGCAGATTTAGTAGAAAGTCTGACAGTGTTGAGGGAATTATTTGTTTAGTAGAGTGATGGCGTTTGGGAAAAAACTGTTCTTGTGTCTAGTTGTCTTGGTGTGTAGTGCTCTGTAGCGACGTTTTGAGGGTAGGAGTTGAAACAATTTGTGTCCAGGATGTGAGGGGTCAGTAAATATTTTACCCGCCCTCTTTTTTCTAATATGTGAACCCAGGTTTTGTGTCCTAAGAAGAGCAAAGGAATACTTCATACGGCGATTCACAAAAATGCCATATTAATATTAGATTTGTGCATAAATAAAAATTAAAATATGGGTATTGGTTTGTCACCTCTTTGGGACTGTTGGGATTTATTTATTTATTATTTATTTATTAATCAGATTTGTATGCTGCCCCTCTCCGTAGACTCAGGGCGGCTAACAACAATAATAATACAATGTAAACAAATCTAATATTTAAGTTAATTTAAAAAAAACCCCAAATTTAAGAAACCAATCATACATACTGACATACCATGCATAAATTTTATAAGCCTAGGAGTAAGGGAAAGTCTCAATTCCCCCATGCCTGACGACAGAGGTGGGTTTTAAGGAGCTTGCGAAAGGCAAGGAGGGTGGGGGCAACTCTGATATCTGGGGGGAGTTGGTTCCAAAGGGTCGGGGCCGCCACAGAGAAGGCTCTTCCCTTGGGTCCCGCCAAACGACATTGTTTAGTTGACGGGACCCGGAGAAAGCCAAGTCTGTGAAACCTAACTGGTCGCTGGGATTCGTGCGGCAGAAGGCGGTCCCGGATATCTTAACTAATTGTCAAAGTTATGCAGAAAAGTGAAAGAAAATATAAAAAGAGAAATCTTAAATGCATCAAATAAAGCTGGAAGTTGTGTGTGGTCTACGGAGTGCATTAGACTTATTTGTACCTTGCAAAATATGAGCACAAGTAGGGCAAAGTAGCTGCAATTTTATCACAACTGTTCTAAATCTATTTTAAACATATTATTCCTGGCTTATCAAGATTGCCTCCTAATTGCATTTTAATTAACTTATACTTGCTTTTCTGGTTTCTTGCCACACAGATTACCTATAAGGTAATCCTTACAGATAGTGTACATCTTTTAACCTTTAATGTCTGCAAGCTACTATACGTGGTTCATAATAAAGAATATTTCAGGAGCCAGACAAATGTGTGCATAATTGTGTTTAGAGTTCTAGTACTTGTCCATTTAAGATTGAATTGCCAAAAATATGGTATCAGTAATTGATGATTCTATCCTAATAGTGGGATCAATTCCGTTCAAAATATTGAGTTGATGTGGACTTGGTTACTATATTTATCTGATCTATTTAAGAAATGTATAAAAATATTTTGATGCATATAATATTGCCAAATTATCAGATCAATTCAGAAGCAACCTGTTGTAGTTAGCTCTGGCCCAGCTCCTGCCCCAAGGACTGTGGATGTGGGGGAGACATCCACATGCTGCAGGCCTGTTTTGCCCCCGGTGGAATCTGCTGATGAAGGCTCCTCTGACCAAGAAGACATGAGTGACAGGGAGGAGGAGAGTGTGGCAGACAGCTCAGAAGGAGATCAATTATCTAGCTCCTCCTTGGATTCAGAACAAGAGTTAATGATACAGCCACGCATGCGGAGAACGATCCATAGGCAATAACAACGGAGAGATTATTATCAAAGAAAATGAGGCCACCTGTGGTTGGGTGGGGCTGTGGTAATTAGTGAGGCTGCTACAAATAGCAGCCTGTGGGTTTGGCCATTGTGGAGGATTATCTGATCGTTGTGTTTCATGACTGCTTTACTGACTTTGACCTTTTGTGTGCTGCTTTTTCCCCGCTTTGAAACTAAACCAGAGCAAAGTGTGTTTCACTTTGTGAAAGAAAAAGGACTGTGAATTGCCTCACAGCTGCAAGCTAAGTATCACAGAACTGATAAGGGACTTGTACAAATTACCAGTTTGTTTGGAGACCAGTGCTCTTGGCTATACCAAAAGAGGGCTTAGTTTAAGTGAATTTTCATTATAAAGAACATTGTTTTGAATTTTCAAACGTGTGTGTGTCTGAAATTTGTACCTGTGAATTTTTGGGAGGAGTGTACCAGAGAGCCCAACAGAACACAACCTAATCATTTGTATACATTCTACATTGACAATCTAATCTAGAAAGTTAACTGTATGTAGGAATTAAATGAAACAACCCTGGATCCAGAATAATGTTTTGCATAGTTCCAATAGCAAACCAGATAAAGAATTCAGAGCAGTACAAACTGTTTTATTGTAGATCCATCGGATTTAGACATGACCACAATGATACTCTCACCTACTTTCCTTTGCTCTACTGGAATAATCCAGTGATAAAATTTGAGATTTTTGTTATCAAAGGAATATATTCTGCTGTTAAGATAAGATGCTTTTTTATGCATTGAAATCTTCAGTCTTTTATCAGCAAAATAACTGGGAACTTTGACCTAAAATTGACATGGCAATAGGGTTAGACCAAACATATAGACTAAAGTAATGGAAGCTTATGACAGAAAATGATATATGGATTCTAGAAAGAGAAAGTGTTGGAGATTACAAAGTATCAAGAAAATACAGTGTCAATACTGAAGTTGAAAGATTATGGCATAAACTGGCAGTGGTGGACCCAGGAGTTATAGATGCGCTGAGTATTAATATCAAAAAGAGTAGATGACACTTAGAAAATCTACACATTGACAACATTTCCACCAGTCGATTATAAAATGTACACTACTTGGATCTGCACATATGCTACATCAACACTGTAAATAAATTTATATGCTGCCTACTCCCAATGACTCTGGGAAGTTTCTCAAAAATCTCATACATTTAAGTAGACATTTTAAAGTGCAAGTAATATGTAACTCTTATTTATGTTTCCTATTTTAGACCGCCTTTGTTGCAGAAAAAAAGAGAAGTCTTTAGCTTCTGGCGCAGATACAAAACCAAGATACCATTTATTAAAAATTTCCCATAGCCATGGATTTGAATATGTTGGCAACCTGTTTTTGCTTTATATTTTTAATTTTTTTGTGACTGCATACGTTCCATAGGGCTTCCATCTAATTCATTAGTGAAGCTAGCTGAGACAGCACAAACAGTGCTTGTATGAAAAATAAAACTGTTGTAATCTGCACCTGAAGGAACTTGTATACAAGTAAACCCACAAAGCAATTAATGGCAGTCGTTCTTGCTGCCTCAAACTTATCCAACTTTATTCTAAGCAGCCAATTATTCACAAGATACATGCATATGGAGGAGTAGGGGGGAAAAAACCATAAAAGAAAATGATTTGCACAGCACAGATGTGCATTATCTGGGCAACAGTAAACGCTTAGAGCTTTTTGGCTAAGAAGTAAACCTATTTTGAATTTAAATGTTTGCTACTGGCAGCAAATATTAATCATTAATTCCTGTTTAGTGGCTAATTTGGACTAAGGATGCCATATTTTTTTTCTTAGACAGTCTTTAAATTGTTTTTTTTTAAATTTATTATACTATTTCCGTACTGGAAAATGGTTTTGGTTACTGAATTTCTGTTTAATCCTTGATTTAATACATTAGAGAAACATTAGAGAAACATCTTTCAGCTGTGGCGAGGGGGGCGTTTGCCCAGGTTCGCCTGGTGTACCAGTTGCGGCCCTATCTGGACCGGGAGTCACTGCTCACAGTCACTCATACCCTCATCACCTCAAGGCTCGACTACTGTAATGCTCTCTACATGGGGCTACCTTTGAAGAGTGTTAGGAAATGCAGCTGCGAGAGCTATCATGGGCTTTCCTAACTACGCCCATGTCACACCAACACTCCGCAGTCTGCATTGGTTGCCGATCAGTTTCCGGTCACAATTCAAAGTGTTGGTTATGACCTATAAAGCCCTTCATGGCACTGGACCAGAATATCTCCAGGACCGCCTTCTGCCGCACGAATCCGAGCGACCAGTTAGGTCCCACAGAGTTGACCTTCTCCGGGTCCCGACAACTAAACAATGTCGTTTGGCAGGACCCAGGGGAAGAGCCTTCTCTGTGGCGGCCCTGACCCTTTGAAACCAACTCCCCCCAGATATCAGAGTTGCCCCCACCCTCCTAGCCTTTCATAAGCTCCTTAAAACCCACCTCTGTCATCAGGCACGGGGGAATTGATACTTTCCCTCCCCCTAGGCTTATAAAATTTATGCATGGTATGCTAGTATGTATGATTGGTTTCTAAATTGGGGTTTTAAATTAACTTAAATATTAGATTTGTTTACATTGTATTATTATTACTGTGAGCCGCCCCGGGTCTGCGGAGAGGGGCGGCATACAAATCTGATTAATAAATAATAAATAAATAAATAAATAAATAAATGTGTCAAACCTGCAGCATCACATTGCCGTCATGTGACGTATCACAATGTTTTTTCCCCTTCGCGGAGTTGGGGTGCGTATGACACATCTGGCCCATGGGCCACCAGTTATTAGATATTAAAGAGAGTCAGTTTGCATAGTGATTAAGGTGCTAGTCTAGAAACCAGAGGACTGTGAGTTCCAGTTCTGTGTTAGACATCAAAGCTGTCTGGGTGAGTGTGAGTGAGTGAGTCCCTTTCTGATTGGTGGCCTGCAAGTTTGACACCTCTGCATTAGACAATCAGATAGGTTAGATTTAGTTTTAGATACGTTATATTCCTTTTCAGAGTCTTGAAAGTTCTGAAGATCTCATTACACAATAACTGACTGAGAATGATGATTCTGTTATGAGCATATTCTCAGGAAAAAATGTGTCACCCATTGTTTCAAATAAGAATGACTTTTATAGTCCCCGGCTTACAAAAGTTCATTTAGTGACCGTTTGAAGTTACAACAGCACTGAAAAAAATGACTTATGACCATTTTTCACATTTATGACCATTGCAGCATCCCCAAGATCATGTGGTTTACATTTGGATGCTTTACAAACGACTCTCATTTATGATGGTTGTAATGTGCCAGGATTATATGACCCCGTTTTGTGACCTTCTAACAAGCAAAGTCAATGGGGAAACCAGATTCACTTAACAGCCATGTTACTAATTTAGGAAATCTAACGAATGTGGCAAGAAAAGTTGTAAAAAAGGACAACACTCAGGTAATATATTTCTCACTTAACAACATAAATGTTGGGCTCAATTGTGGTTGAAAGGGGAAGTTAAGTAGATGATAGATGATAGATGTTAGAGGATAGATAGATAGATAGATAGATAGATAGATGGATAGATAGATAGATAGATAGATAGATAGAGATAGAGAGAGAGAGGATAAGAGGATAGAGGATAGATGATCGATGGATGGATGGATGGATGGATGGATGGATGGATGGATGGATAGATAGATAGATAGATAGATAGAGGATAAGAGGATAGATGATAGATGATAGATGATGGATGGATGGATGGATAGATGATAGATAGATAGATAGATAGATAGATAGATAGATATACAGATAGATAGATAGAGAGAGAGAGAAGGGGGATAAGAGGATAGAGGATAGATGATCGATGGATGGATAGATAGATGATAGATAGATAGATAGATAGATAGAGGATAAGAGGATAGATGATCGATGATGGATGGATGGATGGATGGATGGATGGATAGATGATAGATAGATAGATAGATATACAGATAGATAAAGAGAGAGAGAGAGAGGATAAGAGGAAAGAGGATAGATGATCGATGGATGGATGGATGAATAGATAGATGATAGATAGATAGATAGATAAATAGAGGATAAGAGGGATAGAGGATAGATGATTGATGGATAGATAGATGATAGATGAAGATGACAGATAGATAGATGATAGATGGATACATATATAGAGAGAAATACAAACAGGCACACAGATATGGATGGATTTCTATCTTTTCATGAAAAGAAAAATCAAATTGAAATTCTCCAGTTAATAAAACCCAGATCCATCCTGCTACTTTCAATACTGAAAAAGTAACCGAATTCCAAATAATTAGTGCCCGACACTGGTCAAGTTCTATCAATCAAGATGTCATTTATTCTCTGACATTTAGGATTGTTACATGAATTTAGAGTGAGCAGGATGATTTAATCTGGGTAATATATTCTGAAATCTTCTTACTTTTCTAGTTGTTAAAATCTCAGCTCAAAATTTAACAAAAAATATTGGATAATAAATTGTGCACTGAATACAATATTACCAGCCTTTAAAATTACAGTACTGAGATCGTAAAACTGGTAGAACTTGATTTTCATAAGACGTTATGACATCTTATTTCATAACAAATATACGAACTACTTTCTCCTGAAATTTAATTAATGCATCTTTAATTTTGTGGTAAATGGAAAAGCAAATGTATTGTGTTATTTTATTTACCCAATTCATATAACTTCAGTTCTTCATACGTGCATTTACTTTTGAAATAGGTGTATTTTTAAAAAGCAGCAAGAATGCAGAATATAATTATTTATTGTTCGAAATGGAGATTTAAGATTACTGTTAAGCTTCATTTTGGCTCAAGCCAAATTCAGAAAGCTGAATAAAAAAGCATTTCCAATCTACTTGTATTAAACGTCATCTTTCATAATTCCCAACCATGCTGTTTAATATATCTAGAAGGCACCCAGGAAAGGAATGAAATATAGAGCTAAAGCAATTTTCCACCATACTCTTGCAGCTGCAACTATTATCTATATAACTTGATGGGTGTGCATGCTACTTAAGACAAAAATGATAAGATCCTGGCCCAAGGATCTTTCAGTCTAGTAAAGACATGCAACACAAGTGTAAACATTAAACCACAAACTGGGAGTGGGACCAGTTAGGAGAGAACCTTGAAAATTTATCTTTGAGTCATCAAAGAGTTGGAAGGAGTCCATCAACCGAATCTTTGAGCTATTACACATTTTAAATAGGCAAGATGAAATCATGAATAATGAGTTCCTCCACAGGCTCTGCTGAAACAGGAGTAATGATGCGGGAACAACTTCCAAATCATTGTGTTTCTGCAACTCAATATTTCTCCTCATTTACAATTCCCTAGAACAAAGCAATCCTTTGCAAAGGCAAAAGAAATTGCATCCATTAGAATCCGGCCTAAAACATCCATCAATAATTTTGTTCTGAATCTCATGGTTTCAACCCTCCATCTTCCACCGAGATATGTTTTGTAATTATCTTTCACTAGCAGCATTGAGATTTCCATATGATATCAGTCATTCGATCTCCCAGAGCTACTATCCTGACATAGCTAGCCAAGAACATATAAAGTATTATCAGGCAGATGGAAAGTAGATAAACTTCCACAAATGGTTTAAGATCTGGATCATTCCATATCAATCAATAGTGAAATGTTTAATCTGGTGCCTGGAAGGAAGGGTATTCCGGTTTTAACCATGTTTATATGAATTGTTGTGAGCCACCTAAAGTTATTGTATGAGATGGGCAGTCACATAAGTCCTGTAAAAGTAAGTAAGTAAGTAAGTAAGTAAGTAAGTAAGTAAGTAAGTAAGTAAGTAAGTAAGTAAGTAAGTAAGTAAGTAAGTAAGTAAGTAAGTAAGTATAATAATAATAATAATAATAATAATAATAATAATAATAATAATTTATTAGATTTGTATGCCGCCCCTCTCCGAGGACTCGGAGTGTAAGTAAGTAAGTAAGTAAGTAAGTAAGTAAGTAAGTAAGTAAGTAAGTAAGTAAGTAAGTAAGTAAGTAAGTAAGTAAGTAAGTAAGTAAGTAAGTAAGCAAGGACTTTTTGTAAGGTCATTTTTGTTTCTATGAAAATCATTCCATTCTGTCACAGTTTTATGCATCTGTTGTCTTCCAGAATCCCTGGCCTCACTAATCTGACAGTTGAAAATTTTTGAAAAGGGGTAAAGAACAAAACAATTTATACTCATCTGTTTCAATGTTTTTCCTCTGATAATTTCCACAATACAGTGGTACCTCTACCTAAGAATGCCGCTACTTAAGAACTTTTCTAGATAAGAACCGAGTCTTCAAGATTTTTTTGCCTCTTCTTTTTTGCCCCCTGGGTTTCTCTCTTTGGCGCAGTGTATGGGAGGCAGCCTCGCCCTGGGTGTATGGGAGGCGTGTGCTCCTCCTCGCCGCCTCAGAGTCCCTCTTCTTTTTTTAAGCCTTAAAGTTTTGGATTTTTTTGATTCCTTCACCTCACCTTCTTCCTTCAGTAGCGACTGTCCTCATCTTCTTCTTCCTCTTCCTCCTCCCACCCAAATTCTGAGCTTTTGTTTCTTTCCTAATGGGTTTGCACGCATTATTTGCTTTTACATTGATTACATTGGGAAAAATTGCTTCTACTTACAAAGTTTTCTACTTAAGAACCTGGTCACGGAACGAATTAAGTTCTTAAGTAGAGGTATATTGTATTGTTCTGTCGGGCTCTCTGGTAGAATTCTCCCAAAAATTCACAGGTACAAATTTCAGACACACACACCCTTGAAAATTCAAAACAATGTTCTTTATAATGAAAATTCACTTAAACCAAGCCCTCTTTTGGTATAGCAAAGAGCACTTGTCTCCAACCAAACTAGTAATTTGTACAAGTCCCTTATCAGTTCTGTGATACTTAGCTTGCAGCTGTGAGGCAATTCACAGTCCTTCTTCTTTCACAAAGTGAAACACACTTTGCTCTGGTTTAGTTTCAAAGCAGGGAAAAATCAGCACCCAAAAAGTCAAAGTCAGTAAAGCAGTCACGAAACACAATGATCAGATAATCCTCCACAATGGCCAAACCCACAGGCTGCTATTTATAGCAGCCTCACTAATTACCACAGCCCCACCCAACCACAGGTGCCTCATATTTCTTTGATAATAATCTTTCAGTTGTTGTTGCCTATGAATCGCTCTCCGCATGCGTGGCTGTATTATTAACTCTTGTTCTGAATCCAAGGAGGAGCTAGATAATTGATCTCCTTCTGAGCTGTCTGCCCCACTCTCCTCCTCCCTGTCACTCATGTCTTCTTGGTCAGAGGAGCCTTCATCAGCAGATTCCACCGGGGGCAAAACAGGCCTGCAGCATGTGGATGTCTCCCCCATACCCACAGCCCTTGGGGCAGGAGCTGGG
Source organism: Erythrolamprus reginae (assembly GCF_031021105.1). Taxonomy (NCBI): domain Eukaryota; kingdom Metazoa; phylum Chordata; class Lepidosauria; order Squamata; family Dipsadidae; genus Erythrolamprus; species Erythrolamprus reginae. Next base: position 73,477,225 of record NC_091956.1, on the reverse strand, counting down.
CCAGAGCTAACCACAACATTGTATATTGTAAAAGACTAGGAGACTGCAATGGAACACCTTCCAGAATTTAAGAATTACCAGAAGTCAAACTCAGTATAGAAACTGTGCTTTCCAAACACATGTAACTGAATCTGGTTCTTGAATGCAATGTATAGGAAATATGCCATCTGATCTAGAATCTACTTTTTAAAATATCTAAACAAAAACTCTCCTCCAAAGTGCAAATAGATTAAAATGGTACGTGAATGTACACAGGTGCACACCTGTCCACATACAGGAAGTACGTGCAAATTCTTCTGGGGGGTGGGAGAAGGTGCCAGACTCTGCTGTCCTTGTGTGTGGCGATTCTAATCTCTCTAACGGTTACCACTTCAATGAATAAAAAAAAGGAATTGGAATTGCTATCTAATTCATCAGTAGGTGTTGTATTATGTATTGGTTCCCATAGTTACATAGTGAGTCACTTTAAATTATTTTAGAGATGATGAAATCTATGTTAATATACAAATATTCTTGCAGGAAGAACTGGGGTTTGATAAGGATATTGATATAACCTAAGATCGGAAACATTGAAAAGCATCACCACAGTCTGTCGAAAGAAAGTACCCGATCACCTCTTTCATTGCAGCTATGTAATTGTCGGAGCCTCACAGTTCATACAAAGCAGAAAAGGAAAATCCCCCATTTATTCCAGAGAAATAATATTCTATGTACACAGCACAAGGAGGTAAAAATATATTCTATTATAACACACTACATCAAAAATTATGACTTGCAAACCACAGCGGTTAAACTATAACCCAACAAACCACACTATAATTTAGCATGTTGTATGAATTAGGCTATCATATTAAGCCATGTTATATTTTGGCATATTACATTATGTGACCAAAGTAATTTTCCTGTCTTAACCATAGTTATGCCACATACAATACGGTTTTCTCTCTTGCTCACTCACTCTCACATATATGCCTTCTTCCAATTAATTTTTTTTTCTCCTTCTATCTGAGTAGAATAAAGTTACCAGTATGCGGTTACCTATTGAGTAATGTACTAGAAGTGGAAGTATATCAAGAACTGACATGAAGCTAGCAGATCTTGATTAAACAAAAACATTCATTTTGCTTCATGGTTTCTTTGTCAGCCTCCTGAGCAAACAGAATGTCTCACTGTAATCTTACCTTCTTGTTTCTGAGCTGCAGACAAGACAATCGATAGCATGTTTCTCTGGCGTACAAACCATAATTTTAGACTCGAAGGAAAAGAAAGTTGTAGTACTGTAGCATAAGACAAAATGTTTTTAAAAAGTATGTGCATACCTATATTTCTGTGAGTTTGTGCATACGAACATATTTAAAACAGAAGTCAATATCGTGTGTAAGTATGTATTCATATACAGTATAAGACAAAAGAATCAATCTTGCAGTGTGTATGTATATATGTATGTATGTATGTATTATTATTAATTAATTAATTAGATGATGATGATGATGATTATTATTATTATTATTATTATTATTATTATTATTATGTCAGTACAACACAGCAAATGAGATCACTATGCTGGATTTCGTATTTCATCATCAGTCGGGCGCTTCCCAAGCACCTAGGACTGCGTGATGTAGCAGCGAATTATGTTTGACGATCCCAGTAAAGAGGCCTTTTGCAATTGACAGATGGAGATTTTGTCAATTCCGATGGTTTTCAAATGTCCGCTGAGATCCTTTGGTACTGCGCCCAGCGTGCCAAGTACCACTGGGACCACTTTCACTGGCTTATGCCACAGTCGTTGCAGCTCGATTTTTAGATCTTCGTATTTCACTAATTTCTCTAGCTGATTCTCCTCAATTCTGCTGTCCCCTGGGATTGCGATGTCCATGATCCATACTTTCTTTTTCTCCACGATCACAATGTCTGGTGTGTTATGCTTCAGAATTCAGTCAATCTGAAGTCGGAAGTCCCACCGTAGTTTTGTTTGCTCATTTTCGACCACTTTTTCGGGCTTATGATCCCACCAGTTCTTTGCCACTGGTAAATGCTAGTTCCGGCACAAGTTCCAGTGGATCATCTGTGCCACAGCATCGTGTCTATGCTTGTAGTCAGTCTGTGCAATCTTTTTGCAGCGGCTGAGTATGTGATCGATTGTTTCATCTGTTTCTTTACAGAGTCTGCACTTTGGATCGTCTGTTGATTTTTCAATTCTGGCTTTGACAGCATTTGTTCTAATGGCCTGTTCTTGTGCCGCCAGTATTAGTCCTTCTGTCTCCTTTTTGAGTGTTCCACTTGTAAGCCATGACCAGGTCTTTTCTTTATCCACTTTGCCTTCAATCTTCTCCAAGAACTGTCCATGCAATGCTTTGTTCCGCCAACTGTCCATACGGCATTGAGTTACATTTTTTCTGTACTGGTCCTTAGTTTGCTTCAGAAAAACGTAACTCAATGTATTATTATTATTATTATTATTATTATTATTATTATTATTATTATTATTATTTAGATTATTATTATTAGATTTGTATGCCGCCCCTCTCCGAGAACAAATTCGAAGAAATCTAATTAATTAAAAACTACATAAGCTAAAAACTCCAATATATTAAAAAAATCAATCAAAGATATTCAAATCGCAGCCATACATTTTTGGCCAGGGGGTCTAGATCTAATTGCACCAAGCCTGGCAATATAATTGAGTCTTAAGACTTCTGCAGAAGGCGAGGAGGGTGGGGGCAGTGCGAATCTCTGGGGGGAGCTGATTCCAAAGGGCCGGGGCCCCCACAGAAAAGGTTCTTCCCCTTGGCCCCACCAAGCGACATTGTCTGGTTGACGGGACTTGGAGAAGGCCAACTCTATGGGACATAACCGGTCGCTGAGATTCATACAGCAGAAGGCAGTCCCGCAAGTCATCTGGCCCAAGTATGTCTCAAGAAATTATTAAAAGAAACTAGCCACAGAGTATGAGAAATCTTGATTGTGTAGAAGGCACTGCAATTTCATACACATACATGGGAATAAATCCCAGTGAACTTCAGAGTAAACATGCAGTAGATTATACTTGCATTGGATATACAGTATATGGACATGATGGCAAACTTATGACACACGTGCCCAGTGAGGGGCTGCAAAAATTTTTACTGCCACACTGTGGGTGAGGCTTATTTTATGGGTGTGGCTTGCCAGCCATGTGATCAGGTGAGAGTGGTCAGGGTGGCTTAAGGTCATGTGACTGGCTTAAAGGTGGCCAACTTGACATCACTCATGTCAAGGATTAGGGTTAGGGCCTCTCCTCGCCTCAAAGAGCTTCAAAGAATCTTGTCAACTGTGCACATGCTTGGCACATGCACAGCTGCTGGTCAGGTAAAGCTATGCATGTAGCTCCATTTTTTGCTACCAGAACAGTGCCCCCCCTTCCGGGAGCTGTCCACCCTTGCCTAGCCAGGTATCTAAAGTGGAACTAGAATTCACTATCACCTAGTTTCTGTTGTGGTTAGCTCTGCCCCAGCTCCTGCCCCAAGGAATGTGCAGGTGGATGTGGGGGAGACATCCACATGCCGCAGGCCTGTTTTGCTCCCAGTAGAATCTGCCGACCAAGTCTCCTCTGACCAAGGAAGCGTGACTGACAGGGAAGAGGGGAGTTTGGCAGACAGCCCAGGAGATAAATCATCTGTATCATCCCTGGATTCTGAACAAGAATTAATGACACATCCACACATGCGTAGAGTGATGCATAGGAGAAAACAACTGAAGGATTATTACAAGAGAAAATGAGGCCACCTGTGGTTGGGTGGGGCTGCTGTAATTAGTGCTACAGAGAAAAGTGCATCTTGGTGTTTTAGCCTCATGGCAGTTTATCTGCGTGATCTCCTTTGGGGCATCTTTTGGAAGGTGATGGGTGGCTCCTCGCCAGAAACTCCGGGCAGATCCAGCCTGAGTAATGGAGGGGGGATGCTTTTGGGGCTCACTTTCCAGGTCCCCCGAGAGGAACTGGGGGTGAGCCTTCCCACATGCTGTGGGGCGTGGTCAGGGACCCCTCTCCTTGCCCAGCAAGGAGCTTCGCCCATAGTTGCTTAGAAATCTTATTGACCAAGTTTCCTGTCTGTTTGGTTTTTACCTCTGCAGGTCTATTCATGACAGCAAAGAAAGCAATAAATTAATAAAGTGACCCATAAAACCCATTCTGGTGTCTTTGCGTTATTCCGCCTCCACGGCAAATTATTTCAACATATCTGGAACTTGGAATCTTCTCTTTTGTTACGTAGTATGGTTGAGGTATAATTGTATTTTTGCAGCAAAGGTGCTTTTTCAAGAGGGAACTGGACTTTCTGGTTTTCTTTGAAGATGTTTTGCTTCTCATCCAAGAGACTTCTTCAGCCCTGACTATTGGTACAAACATAACCTGGATGACCTAGAGAATCTCCACAGATATTTTTGTAACATTTTTACTTTTGACTAAAATTTCAGAAAGAACTTGATTTGATGATCAAGATCTAGATTCGGTTGGTCCTAATCCTATTCTAAGTGAAGGACTTAATACTTGGTACCAAAAGCATGAGAACAAACCAGAAGGAAACACTTTAATGTACCCTGTTTCCCCGAAAGTAAGATGTACCCCGAAAGTAAGGCATGTCAGAGGTTTTGCAGAATTTGCTAATATAAGGCACCCCCCGAAAATAAGGCGTAGTCAAGTTTACATACGGTACGGTGGAAAAACATACGGTACCATTCAAAGCTGTTCATAGCGGTACCATAATAATGTGGTGTCCCCTGCTGGCCCCTTCCATCGCTTTGTACTGTCCAGTACAGCAGACACAGTCTGCTGCTGTCTCACCGCCATTACAGTCTCCATTACAGTGCGTAGACTGTACTTCCTCTGGTGGCCGGAAGCTGCAATAGCGGGAGTATACTGTTGTACCATCCGTTGTTTGTGTGTGGGGGTGCCATACTGACAGGTACCGTATCATAATCAGTGTACCATACGGTACACTTTCTTTGGGGGTGTCAGCTTTTCTGCCTGTGAATTTGTCTTATTTGAGAAATATAAGGCACCCCCCGAAAATAAGACGTAGCACAACTTTTGGAGCAAAATTTAATATAAGACAGTGTCTTATTTTCGGGGAAACGCAGTACTAGTATGTATAATTTACTTCAATATCTCTCGAACAGGCAAATTCAAGATATGCAGATGTCAGCTCTCAGAATTCCCTGGTCAGCATTGGAACTGAAGTCCTCATGTCTTAAAGTTGCCAAGGTTGAGAAACGAGCGATGTGGGATTAACCTCATGCTAACAGCTGTGGAAAAAGGACCCACTTCCTGTGCAACTATTATGCGAATTAGCTCTATCACAGCTAGGAAATCTCACATTCAATGCTGAAAAACCCTAATATGAGCAAGACCATATTCACATATTTAACTCCTTAGCCCCAACCTGATTTCCCTCCCAAAAAACTATATTTATTTCTAGAGTCAGATTGCACTTAGGTGTATACTTACAGTTGTAACCGCAAAACATGGAAACTAATTTTCTAGCGAACAAAATAAAATTGGAATTCTTTAAAAAAATTCTTTGCAGGTTGTTTCATTTATTTTATTTTATTTATTATTTAGATTTGTATGCCGCCCCTCTCCACGACCAGTTCTTATCATTCCTATCACCCATTTTCTCCCACTTAGGACTGTATGACTGTAACTTATTGCTTGTATCCTAAGATTTTTATTAATATTGTTTCTTCATTGCTTATTTGACCCCTATGACAATCATTAAGTGTTGTACCACATGATTCTTGACAAATGTATTTTTTTCTTTTATGTACGCTGAGAGCATATGCACCAAGACAAATTCCTTGTGTGTCCAATCACACTTGGCCAATAAAGAATTCTATTCTATTCTATTCTATTCTACCAGTTTTGACCGGTCCATATGAGCCAGTGGTGGAAATTTTCCCGTTTGCTGAACCGGTAGTGATGGCCAGCTTGCTACACCCCTGAACCGCTTCCCTGCTTGAAAGCAGCTGGTAAAAAAAACCTCTGCACATGGACAAAGGCTTCTGCACATGCGCAGAAGGTCAGTACCCAGATATGTGTGTGTGGGCACAAGTGTAGCGAACGTTTGTGTGCAACGAGTGCACTTCTGACATGACGCACCCACCTTTGAACCGGTAGGGAAGGTAAGAGAAATCTACCACTGACCACAACTATATATTATCGAACTTGAAACACTGAGTTTGGTCCAGGGACCCAGCCAGGATTTACCTGTTTCGAATCTTCAGAATCTTCCCAGACAAGACGGAGTGGCTGTGGGTCTTGCCTCCCAAGGGCAATTCCATCTGTCCGTCCATTACCCTGGGGAGGAGGCAACTACTGACCCCCTCAGAGAGGGTTTGCAACTTGGGCGTCCTCCTCGATCCACAGCTGACATTGGAACATCATCTTTCAGCTGTGGCGAGGAGGGCGTTTGCCCAGGTTCGCCTGGTGCACCAGTTGCAGCCTTATTTGGACAGGGAGTCATTGCTCACAGTCGCTCATGTCCTCATCACCTCGAGGTTCAATTACTGCAACGCTCTCTACATGGGGCTACCTCTGAAAAGTGTTCCGAAACTTCAGATCGTGCAGAACGCAGCTGCGAGAGCCATCGTGGGGCTTCCAAGATTCGCCCACGTTTCTTCAACACTCTGTGGCTTGCATTGGCTGCCGATCAGTTTCCGGTCACAATTCAAAGTGTCGGTCATGACTTTTAAAGCCCTACATGGCATGGGACCAGATTACCTCCGGAACCGCCTGCTACCGCACGAATCCCAGCGACCGATAAGGTCCCACAGAGTTGGCCTTCTCCGGGTCCCGTTGACTAAACAATGTCATTTGGCGGGCCCCAGGGGAAGAGCCTTCTCTGTGGCGGCCCCGGCCCTCTGGAACCAACTCCCCCCGGAGATCAGAACTGCCCCCACCCTCCCTGTCTTTTGTAAACTACTCAAGACTCATTTATGCCACCAAGTTAAGATATTCCTTCCCCCTAGGCCATTACAAGTTATGCATGATATGTTTGTGTGTATGTTTGGTTTTATTATAAGGGTTTTTAGTTGTTTTATTAATTGGATTTCTACATGCTGTTTTTATCATTGTTGTTAGCCGCCCCGAGTCTGTGGAGAGGGACGGCATACAAATCCAATAAATAAGTAAATAAATAAATGTTCTACTCAATACTTCATAGTGATGCAAAAGATACATACCTGTCTGCCATTACCTAATTTCATGCTTACCCCAATCCAATTTCTCTCCCTGGCAAAATCAAGAATGCATTCCATCTAGATTACACGCAAAACCTGCCTTTTGGAATACCACTTACCTAGATGCTCAGCCAGCCGTACATGTGACCGGGCACGTGTTCCTTCACTGAGTGGTAATTATATCGTCTTTCTTGTAGCCCAGGAAATAGTACAAGTCTTCTCAAGCAGCAGTGAGTCACTCTGAATATACCTGGTGTGGTTCTAGTGAAGAAAGCCACCCTTATTACTCACCGCACACTTGAATAAACACATGGATATAAAATTTGTGCTGGCAGTGAAGTGGGCTAGGACAGAATGTTTACCAAAGCCAAGGCATTCCAAAATAGCAATTAGCGTGGTGTCCTGATCATTCCTTGTCGTCTTTGCTGTTCCATTCCTGAGCTCCCAGTACTGCTTATATGCCAGAGCAGTTAGAAAAGGAGGAGTAAACAGATTGAGTCAGAAGGCACATAATATCCTCTCATCCCAACATACTGGATGGGGAATCCTGGGAGCTGTTAAAGTTGAGAACAGAATAGAACAGTGATGGCGAACCTTTTTTTCTTCAAGTGCCAAAAGCACGTGTACATATGCTATCGTGCATCTGTGAGTGCTCACACCCAGGGGTTGGCTATTGCCTACCCGGGGGGGGGGGGACGCAGTGGGGTAGCGAAAATGGAGCTCCACCCCACAGCATCTAATTTGCACTGAAAGATGTTGAAAGAAAACGCAAGGCATCCTGCATAAGCCACGCCCACAGTGTGGTAGTAAAAGGTTTGCTAGCCCTTCACTGCCCACTGCCCATAATTCAATGCCAGGGGATGACAAAAATGGCACACACACACCCCCAGAGGCCCTCTAGCGCAGTGGTTCTCAACCTTTCTAATGCCGTGACCCCTTAATACAGTTCCTCATGTTGTGGTAACCTCCAACCATAAGTCTAGCGCCAATTCTCCCAACAGAGCTTTAAGCTGATTGGCAGGAAGGTCAGAGGGATACCCCCACTGTAAATGCCTGATTGGTTGGATTGTAAAAATATGTTCCCAGACACAAGAATAGAAACTTCAGTTCCTAACACCATGGGAAATTTGTCTTTTCTCATGGTCTTAGGTGACCCATGTGAAACGATCATTCGACCCCCAAAGGGGTCCCGACCCCCAGGTTGAGAACCACTGCTCTAGAGGCTTAAAACAGCCCATTTCCCAACTTCTAGTGGGCCCAATGGGTCATTTTTCACCCTCCCCAGGCTCCAGAGGCAAAAATGCCCTCCCCCATCCTTCCAGAAACTCTCCGGAAGCTAAAATAATAATAATAATAATAATAATAATAATAATAATAATAATAATAATTATTATTATTATTATTATTAATTAGATTTGTATGCCGCCCCTCTCCGAAGACTCAGAGCGGCTCAAAAATGCCCTCTGAGAGCCTCTGGACTAGCCAAAAATCAGCTGGCCGGGGCACGCACATGCATATTGGAGCTAAGCTAGGGTAACAGCTCATGTGCCAGCAGATATGGCTCCACGTTCCACCTGTGGCACCCGTGCCATAGGTTCGCTATCACTGGAATAGAACATAACAGAATAGAACTTTATCGTCACTTTAAATGAACACTAATTAGAAGGCATTAAAATAAAACTTCTTTGTAATCAGATCTTAAAAGATAATCAGTGTGTGTGTGTGTGTGTGTGTGTGCGCGCGTGCGTGCGTGCACACACACAGGTTGATATGTAAACCCAACATGGTTTTTCAAAAACAGATCATGTCAGACAAATCTTATTGCATTCTTTGACAAGGTGACAAAATTAGTGGACGAGAGGAATGCTGTGGATCTAATACACTTTGATTTCAGCAAGGCATTTGACAAATAGACCACAATTTACTACTTGCTTTTTAAAATTAATAATTCATAACTGGCCAACCAACTACACTCAACAACTAGTCCTCAATGGAACTGCATTTGCATGGAGCGAAGTATGCAGTGAGGAACCACAGTACTCAGGCCCAGTTTTAGGCCCAGTACTCTTCAACACCTTCATCAATGATTTCGATATACAGTGATACCTCATCTTACGAACTTAATTGGTTCCAGGACGAGGTTTGTAAGGTGAAAAGTTTGTAAGACAAAACAATGTTTCACATGGGAATCAATGGAAAAGTGATTAATGCGTGCAAGCCCAAAACTCACCCCTTTTGCCAGCCGAATCGCCCGTTTTTGTGCTGATGGGATTCCCCTGAGGCTCCCCTCCATGGGAAACCCCACCTCTGGACTTCCGTGTTTTTGTGATGCTGCAGGGGAATCCCAGCAGCGCAAAAACAGGAGCTTCACTGGCAGCAGAAGTCCGGAGGTGGGGTTTCCTAGTGAGGGGAGCCTCAGCGAAATTGCAGCATCACAAAAACATGGGAGTCTGGAGGTGGGGTTTCCAGGACTTCCGTGTTTTTGTGATGCTGCAATTTCGCTGAGCCTCCCGTCCCTGGGAAACCCCACCTCCGGACTTCAGTTGCCAGTGAAGCGCCTGTTTTTGTGCTGCTGGGATTCCCCTGCAGCATTGCAAAAACACGGAAGTCTGGAGGTGGTGTTTCCCATGGAGGGGAGCCTCGGGGGAATTCCAGCAGTGCAAAAACGGGTGCTTAACTGGCAACAGAAGTCCAGAGGCAGGGCATCCCAAGTGGTGGCAGCTTGGGTTTGTAAGGTCAAAATAATTTGGAAGAAGAGGAAAAAAAATCTTAAACCTTGGGTTTGTATCTCAAAAAGTTTGTATGACGAGGGGTTTGTAAGACAAGTATCACTGTATGCTATGCTATGCTATGCTATATATGATACAGAGAAACAACATCTAATTTTAATTTATACATATAGATGGTGAAGAAAGAGAAAGAGTCCTGTGAGTTTACAAGATGGATGGCATAAGGAACTAAGCTTTTACAAAATCTTGTAGTTGTAAACACTGTACTACTTCGAAATCTCCTCCCAGAGGGGAGCAACTAAAACAGATCATGAAGTGGGTGTGTTTGGTTATGTGCATAATGGTTAGCCTTTGAGAGCTGAATGCAATAACATTTTGTTTTAATGCTGATTAGTACATACGACTTTTAGTAACGATTGTTTTCTAAGATAAATTAGAATTTATTAGAGTAAGAATACCAATGTGGGGGATTAATACCCAGAAGCTAGAGTTAAAACTGACAAGATAATTTTCAAGTCCTTCACCTAGGGCTAACCAAGATAGTTCAAAGCCACACATATTCACCCATAACAGAGAATCCATCTGGTTTATTAAAAAGATAATAATTAGTTCATCCTTTGGACAGTGTCTGCTAATTATAGAAACCTATAAATCGTGGAGAATTTATAAAACTGCAGTTATGTTGTTCCGAAAGATGAGGCAACATAACAGGTACTCTTCATGTTGATCTTCGTCGAGAAAGGAAAAACAACAACAAGGGGCTTGCTCTCTACATGAACAGCCTCAGGTTAAGATTCCATTCTGACAGCTGTAGTATTTGGCTATTCCAGGTTCTGCTGCATTTAGTAATGTCACAGATTAGTTGATGTTTCTATTTTCAACAGATTTAAAGCCTTTTTCTGGAGGATAGACTTGGCAAGACATTTGTAGAGGAATCTTATCCATTTCTTACAGATGACATAAACTTTTAAATTATCAATGAACCTGCCAGATTATGGTAGTGGAATATAGCTCCCGATATATTTATTTATTTATTTATTAATCAGATTTGTATGCCGCCCCTCTCCGCAGACTCGGGGCGGCTCACAGCAATAATAATACAATGTAAACAAATCTAATATTTAAGTTAATTTAAAACCCCAATTTAGAAACCAATCATACATACTAACATACCATGCATAAATTTTATAAGCCTAGGGGGCGGGAAAGTCTCAATTCCCCCATGCCTGACGACAGAGGTGGGTTTTAAGGAGCTTACGAAAGGCAAGGAAGGTGGGGGCAACTCTGATATCTGGGGGGAGTTGGTTCCAAAGGGTCGGGGCTACCACAGAGAAGGCTCTTCCCCTGGGTCCCGCCAAACAACATTGTTTAGTTGACGGGACCCGGAGAAGGCCAACTCTGTGGGACCTAACTGGTCGCTGGGATTTGTGCGGCAGAAGGCGGTCCTGGAGATATTCTGGTCTGATGCTCAAAAAATAAATAAAGGGAACACTCAAATAAAACATCCTAGATCTGAATGAATGAAATATTCTCATCGAGTACTTTGTTCTGTACAAAGTTGAATGTGCACAACGGCACGTGAAATTGATGGTCAATCAGTGTTGCTTCCTAAGTGGATGGTTTGATTTCACAGAATTTTGATTTACTTGGAGTTATATTGTGTTGTTTAAATGTTCCCTTTATTTTTTTGAGCAGTGCATATGTAGGGCACCTTTTTGGGACAGGAGCCTATTTGAAATTTTGAGAGCATGTGGTAGGTGGATTTTCAAAATAGGATTTGGGAAACAATTATAAAAAGGTGTGGTGCATATAGCAAGGATTTTAAGACTTGTGGACTTCGACTCCCAAGAATTGTTGTATTTCTCACTCTGAAGAAGGCTTCTGAATAATAATGGCTTATAGCAGAGGAGAATTCTGGGAGTTGAAGTCCACCAATATTAAAGTTGCCAAGTGTGAAGACCTCAGGTCTAGATAGAAAAGAGGAACCAATGATAGAAATAGGAATGCTCAAGTTTTACCAGCTGTGAGAAGGTGCATCAGGAATTTTAAAGTCATAGTTCTTCCAAAGTGACCCTATCGATTTCTAGCATTCTTTATAAATATGCCGGTGGTATTTGGTCTTCTTCTGGGACAATAAGAAACCAGCTCAGCAAGTGTATGTGCTGAACCCTGCCCTCCTTCCTCCTTTTCTCTTTAGGCATTTTTCCGACAGGCAGATAATGAGGAGGAGGTGGGTACAGTGATACCTTGTCTTACAAACTTAATTGGTTCCGGGATGAGGTTCTTAAGGTGAAAAGTTTGTAAGATGAAACAATGTTTCCCATAGGAATCAATGGAAAAGTGATTAATGTGTGCAAGCCCAAAATTCACCCCTTTTGCCAGCCGAAGCGCCCGTTTTTGCGCTGTTAGGAAACCCCACCTCCAGACTTCTGTGTTTTTGTGATGCTGCAGGGGAATCCCATCAGGGGAATCCCATCATCGGGGAAAACGAGCGCTTTGATGGCAGCGGAAGTCTGGAGGTGGGGTTTCCCAGCGAAGGATCATCAGTGAAATCGCAGCATCGCAAAAACACCAAAGTCCTCGAAACCCCACCTCCGGACCTCTGTGTTTTTGTGATGCTGCGATTTCACTGAGGCTCCCCTCGCTGGGAAACCCCACCTCTGGACTCCTGTTGCCAGCGAAGCGCCCGTTTTTGCACTGCTGGGATTTTCCTGCAGCATCACAAAAACATGGAAGTCTAGAGGCGGGGCATTCCAGCAGCGGCGGTGCATTTGTAAGGTGAAAATAGTTTGTAAGAAGAGGCAAAAAAATCTTAAAGCCCGAGTTTGTATCTTGAAAAGTTTGTATGACGAGGCGTTTGTAAGATGAGATATCACTGTACTGTATTAGGTTACCAGCCCTAACCTTAACATGTCACTCAAAATGTCCAAATACTGTAGCCTAAATTTATCAGTTCATTAATCTATCTATTTGGGTTAGTTGTCCTATCAAACATATGTTCAAATATGCAGAAATTATTGAACTCAACGTTATAAAATCTTTTTTCTCTAAACCAGGGATGGCAAACTATGACATGTGTGCCACATGTAGCACATGGAGCTATATCTATGTTAGCTCCACTACGCATGTGCATGCTGGTTAGCAGATTTTCAGGCTTCTTTTTGGCCATTTTCACAGGGGGCAGTGTGTGTGGGGGTTGTGCGCATAATGCAGCGGGCAATGCAGGGTTGTGTGAAAGTGCGGGGGAGGGCAATGCATGCACATGCTATCATGTGCACACACACTCTTTTGGCCCCCGAGCAAAAAAAAAGTTCGCCATCACTACTTAAGACTATAAAAATAAATATAAAATATAAAAACATAAAATGAATATATGGTGCTGTTATCAGACTTACAGTCTTCGGAGAGGGGTGGCATACAAATCTAATTAATAATAATAATAATAATAATAATAATAATAATAATAATAATAATAATAATATGTCAGTACAACACAGCAAATGAGATCACTACGCTGGATTTCGGATTTCATCACCAGTCGGGCGCTTCCCAAGCACCTAGGACTGCGTGATGTAGCGGCGAATTATGTTTGCCGATCCCAGTAAAGCGGCCTTTTGCAATTGACAGATGGAGATTTTGTCAATTCCGATGGTTTTCAAATGTCCACTGAGATACTTTGGCACTGCGCCCAGCGTGCCAAGTACCACTGGGATCACTTTCACTGGCTTATGCCAGAGTGGTTGCAGCTCGATTTTTAGATCTTCGTATTTCACTAATTTCTCTAGCTGCTTCTCCTCAATTCTGCTGTCTCCTGGGATTGCGATGTCGATGATCCATACTTTCTTTTTCTCCACGATCACAATGTCTGGTGTGTTATGCTTCAGAATTCGGTCAGTCTGAAGTCGGAAGTCCCACAGTAGTTTTGCTTGTTCATTTTCGACCACTTTTTGGGGCTTATGATCCCACCAGTTCTTTGCCACTGGTAAATGGTAATTCCGGCACAAGTTCCAGTGGATCATCTGTGCCACAGCATCATGTCTATGCTTGTAATCAGTCTGTGCGATCTTTTTGCAGCAGCTGAGTATGTGATCGATTCTTTCATCTGTTTCTTTACAGAGTCTGCACTTTGGATCGTCTGTTGATTTTTCAATTCTGGCTTTGACAGCACTTGTTCTATATTATTATTATTATTATTATTATTATTTTCAAGTCCATTACCATTAGGGGTGCAGGGGTGGGCAGCAGGCAGGATGGGGTAGAACGCAGTTCCACCAGCGGAAATGAAACTGCATGCCCAGCTCCAGCTGACCGGCGGCAGTCAGTTCTCGGATTACTGGTCTCGGCTCAGCTCTCCTTTCCCCCCCTGCTGCTGCATCTGCGCTCCTCGCTTTTTTCCTCTTTCCTCCTTCCTGGCCTCGGACAAACTTCCCTCCAGACTCACGCTGCCACCTCCCAAGGCCAGGAAGGAGGAAAGAGGAAAAAGGCAAGGAGCGTGCAGCAGCAGCAACAGGGGAAAAAGGGAGAGCTGAGCCAAGCTGTGCCAAAGCGCTCAGGGCTGAGGTCTTTTTCCCCTCACGAAGCCCTCACTCTGCCCGCATCTGAGATGAAAAGGCATTGTGCGGCAATAATTATCAGATTATAATTATAATAAGACCAGACAATCTCAGGGACCGCCTTCTGCTGCACGAATCCCAGCAACCAGTTAGGTCCCACAGAGTGGGCCTTCTCCAGGTCCCGTCAACTAAACAATGTCGTTTGGCAGGGCCCAGGGGAAGAGCCTTCTCTGTGGCGGCCTCAGCCCTCTGGAACCAACTCCCCCCAGAGATTAGAATTGTCCCCAGCCTCCTCGCCTTTCGTAAGCTCCTTAAAACCCACCTCTGCCGTCAGGCATGGGGGAACTGAGATATTCTTTCCCCCTAGGCCTTTACAATTTGTGCATGGTATGTTTGTTTGTATGTATGTTTGGTATTACAATAAGGGTTTTTTAGTTGTTTTAGTATTGGATTTACATGCTGTTTTTTATTACTGTTGTTAGCTGCCCTGAGTCTATGGAGAGGGGCGGCATACAAATCCAATAAATAAATAAATAAATAAACAAATAAATAACCTTGTAACTCTCCCTCAGCTTTCTAATATTTTTAAATCCTACCCCTCCCATCCTCCTCCGTCTTCTCGGAAAGCGGCAGGGAGACCAGCACCGGCAGGAGTTGTAGGGGGCCTTTTTCCTCCCCATTCTTTTCTCAACAGCTGATCTACACCTGTTTGCCTAGCTACCCAGCCTGAGGCAGAGGGCAACCCAGGAAGGAGAGCGGGGGGAACACAAAGCAAACGTCACCCCAGTGAGCGACACCGGTGGGGTTGTAAGTTGGGGACTTAACAGTTCACTTGAACAATGATGATCATTCAAGCCACTCCCACCTGGTCACATGGCCGGCAAGCCACACCTACCCAGTCACATGACCATCAAGGCACACCCACAATATAAGCCACGCCGATAGTGTGGTAGTAAAATTTTTGGCTGCTCATTGCTGTAGGGGTGGACAACCGCCTGGACAGGGGGGAATGCAGTGGGGTAGTGAAAATGGAACTCCACCCCAGAGCACCCAATTTGCACTGAAAGATGTTGAAAGAAAATGCAGGATGTCCATGCATAAGCCATTCTCTTCTATATGTATTGTGTATTGGACAAAATAAATGAATGAATGAATGAATGAATGAATGAATGAATGAATGAATGAATGAATGATGAATAAATAAATGTCCACAGTGTGGTAGTAAAAATTTTGGTAGCCCTTCACTGATTACTATCATTCTCTTTTATTAAAATTAAAATGCACTTACAGTAAGTTTGAAGCCAAGTTTGAAAATGACCTGGGGTTTGAACCCGTGATTTGCAAATTAGGTTATCAATCATACATACTTCCGATGTCATCCTATGCATTCCCAAGGCAATTGCCATGTATAGACTTGATCCTGAGGCTTCAAGGCCTACTCTATTACTTTAACTACTGTGCTACATTAGCTGGAACATTCACACGGTAATAAACTCATAACCCTACAGGTTGGGTAATCAGATGACTATAGAAATGAGTTGGATGTATTGCTGGAAATTATTCAGACCTGTATGGACAAGGTGACATGGTGAATAATATATAGACTTAGGTCTTTTAATTCTTTCTCTTTGCCATCAACCTACAAGATTGCAGCGAGTTTGCTTCAATAGTGCTTGCCTGTTCTTGTCTTCTGCCTTCACTCCCAATTTCTTAAACTTAACGACCACATTTAGACCCCTTGCTTCACTCTCAGATCATGCTAGATCTAAACATTTTTTTAAAATATTTTTTATTTGTTTTGCACATTTGAAAAAACATAAAACAAACATAAAACAGTGCACAGTGCATGTGCCCATCACCCGACTGACAATACCCATCACCACCACCACCAATTGCGGGGGGTTCAAATATTTACTAGTTTATGTTCTTTTATTTCCTTAGCTCTAATTTGCATTTGTTTACAATTCAAAGAGTGATTGGAGTTTATTTTTCTCATTTTTTGTCACAAATTCTACTCAACATATAATCTTTCACCTTATTCCATCGTACCATCAGCTTCTCCAATTTATTTTCATCAAAATTGTTTAATCTTATTTCCATGATTTCAAAATGAATGTGATCCACCATGTACCAGTACCAATTCTGTAATGTTCATTTTTTAAGACTCTTTCCAACCCAATACCACTACCGCTTGAGCGCTTTCCAATGCTGCAGTTTTTATTTCTTTGAAGTCTCTTAATTCTCTTTGTTTAACTAATATCGCTATTTCTTTTGTAATTATCCACTTAATATTTAACATTTTATTTATTTCATTCTGCATTTCCTTCCAAAATTTCTGAACTTCAACACACTCCCAGAACATATGCATAAAGATTCCTTTATTTTGGCAACCATGCCAACAATTACCTTTCCCTTTCCTCTGGAAATGTGAAAGTTGTGCTGGTGTATAGTACCATTTATGTAAAATTTTCCTTCTCATCTCTCTAATTCTTGTATTCTTAGTTTTATATATATTTTCTACTATTTCTTTCATTTCTCTTTCATCGATTTGTAAATCGTTTTGCCAGCATCATGTCAAGCCTTTTATTACTCCCTCTTCCGCTTGCAATAACATTCTGTATATATTACTTGCCTGTGCTTTTGTTTCATCAATCTTTTCTTCTAATATTTTCTCTAAGCAATTTTCTTCTCTCAAAAAGGCTTCTTTATTCTCACTTTTGTTTAAATATTTACATATTGCATTAATCTGCAGCCATTTCTGTTGACCCAACCACCATTCCAACCAAGTTCTATTAATTATCTAGATCTAAACATATTGAATCATTCTAGCTAGCAAGCTTGGCTTTCATGCAATCACGAGATGAATTTCAGGCATCTTTCTGTAAAAGGAAAAATATAACGAGACCAATGCTGTCATATTGGTTTCTGAGCTTACCTTTCTCTTCAATATTTGCTTTAAGGAAACTTCAGGAATTGAATTTATACAAGTGATCTAATTTACTGCCATAGTGCTAACTGTTCACATTTGCACAATATGGCAATTGCCCTTTGATTTCAGCTATCATGTCACGCAAATAGGGCTTCCGGACAAATAAAAATGATTAGGAAGAGTTCTATAGTTTAAGGGCAGAATACATGCTGTTATATGCCAAGGATCCCAACGTACAATAAAACTTTAAAGTATGAGATTTGGACAGTCTTTATAATCATTCTGCATATCATTATGGTCTGTCAGTCAGATATTATGACTGGATTTGGCATTTGTATCCACCTGTTGAGTCCTTCTCTAGGACCTGAGATAGGTTGGTGAAGCAGGTTGATGTTTGATGGTGTTAAAGATATTATCACAAAATGATAGTTGTTCCAAGTAAAACTGCCTTCTGAAATTGACTGATGGCGATTTTATAGAAACATAAAAACATAAAAGTCTGACGGCAGAAAAAGACATCATGGTCCATCTAGTCTGCCCTTATACTATTTTCTGTATTTTATCTTAGGATGGATATATGTTTATCCCAGGCATGTTTAAATTCAGTTACTGTGGATTTATCTACCACGTCTGCTGGAAGTTTGTTCGAAGGATCTACTACTCTTTCAGTAAAATAATATTTTCTCACATTGCTTTTGATCTTTCCCCCAACTAACTTCAGATTGTGTCCCCTTGTTCTTGTGTTCACTTTCCTATTAAAAACACTTCCCTCCTGGACCTTATTTAACCCTTTAATATATTTAAATGTTTCGATCATGTCCCCCCTTTTCCTTCTGTCCTCCAGACTATACAGATTGAGTTCATGAAGTCTTTCCTGATACGTTTTATGCTTAAGACCTTTCACCATTCTTGTAGCCCGTCTTTGGACCCGTTCAATTTTGTCAATATCTTTTTGTAGGTGAGGTCTCCAGAACTGAACACAGTATTCCAAATGTGGTCTCACCAGCATTCTATATAGCGGGATCATAATCTCCCTCTTCCTGCTTCTTATATCTCTAGCTATGCAGCCAAGCATCCTACTTGCGAATAGTGTTCAGGTTGTTTGGGGGTTGTACACAAGGCCCTTTTATTAGTAGTACTATTTTTGCTTTATTTTGCCACAGTTGTTCAATTTCCATTTGCAGGTTTGGTATGTTATCATCTTCTCCACTTCGTTCTCTCCTCTTCTGCTGTCTCCAAATACTTCCATGACCACTATCTAGACATTTTTGTCTTTCTTATTGACCAAACAGGTCTGAATTCTCAAGTCCTAGAGCACTTTTTCAATTACTTTCTTTATTTTGTAGTCCCATCAATTCTTGTTTGCAGACAAACGGTATTTCTTATAGATCTTCCAATGCATCATTGTTGCTACTGTGTCATGCTGTTGTTTGTAGTCAAACTGTTTTATTTTATTTATTATTTATTTATTTATTTTGTCCAATACACAATAATATACAATGAAGCTTATAGAGATATAGTAGAGAAGATATATGAGATATAGGAGAGACTATAGGACAGGGGACGGAAGGCACTCTAGTGCGCTTATGTACGCCCCTTACTGACCACTTAGGAATCTAGAGAGGTCAACCATGGATAGTCTAAGGATAAAGTGTTGGGGGCTAGAGGATGATACTACGGAGTCCGGTAATGAGTTCCACGCTTCAACAACTCAATTACTAAAGTCATATTTTTTACAGTCAAGTTTGGAGCGGTTAATATTAAGCTTGAATCTGTTGTGTGCTCTTGTGTTGTTGTGGTTGAAGCTAAAGTAGTCCTTGATAGGCAGGACATTGCAGCATATGATCTTGTGGGCAATACTTAGATCATGTTTAAGGCAGTGTAGTTCTAAACTTTCAAGACCCAGGATTGTAAGTCTAGTTTCGAAGGGAATTCTGTTTCGGGTAGAGGAGTGAAGGGCTCTTCTGATGAAGTATCTTTGAACATTTTCAAGGGTGTTAATGTCTGAGATGCAATATGGGTTCCAAACAGATGAGCGGTATTCTAGGATGGGTCTGGCGAAGGTTTTGTAAGCTCTAGTAAGTAGTGTGAGATTTCCAGAGCAGATCTTCTTGCAGTAGCTAAACATTATTTTTATTATTTATTTTATTTTATTTTATTTATTGGTATCCCACCTTTGTTATTTTTACAAATAATTCAAGGCAGTAAAAATGTTCACCATATTTTCTCCTATTTTCCTAAAGCAATCAATCCGTGAGGTGAGTTAGGTTGAAAGTGTGGTTGCCTCAAAATCAACTGTCTTTCATGAGTGAGGCGGGACTTTACCTCACAACCTCCCATTTTCCACTGTGGTGCTCTAACCACTAAATCAAACTGGTTCTAGCAACTGCATAAGAAACAATAATATAAGCAGCCAGCAGCCATGCCAATGACAGTGATGTGAAAGACAGAATTCTGTTTAGTGGTTTTATGCTAAATAAACATTGAGACGTAGAAATCATATTAATGAACTTGAGTCTTATAAGAAGCTAATATTGTTGTTAATAGTTGTCATATTAATGTTAAGGAAATATTTTAATGCTTGAGATCTTGTTTAGATGATTGTTTTGATATTTTGACACTATAGAGAAGTTTATACATTTAATTTCCATTTTTTAATTATTAAATAAACTGACTGAACTGTTAATAAACTGAGAAGAGTAAATATGCTCTGGGGCTAGACAATAAAATATGTTTGTTTTGTGGACTTCATTTTCTGCCCATAATTTAAAAAATAATCAATGTCATGCCTCACAATCACAATGTATAAATGTGATGTTTAAAAAATTTCCTATACTGTATAGCATAAAATCAGATCTCCTTATGTCTAAGAGTATGATCCCACTTATTCGTATATGGTAGTAATAACTTATTTCCTACTGTTGTGGTTAGCTCTGGCCCAGCTCCTGCCCCAAGGAATGTGGAGGTTGATGTGGGGGAGACATCCACATGCGCAGGCCTGTTTTTCTCCCAGTAGAATCTGCCGACGAAGTCTCCTCTGACCAAGGAAGCGTGAGTGACAGGGAAGAGGGGAATTTGGCAGACAGCCCAGGAGAAGATCAATCATCTGTATCATCCCTGGATTCTGAACAAGAATTAATGACACAGCCACGCATGCGTAGAGTGATCCATAGGAGACAACAACTGAAGGATTATTACAAGAGAAAATGAGGCCACCTGTGGTTGGGTGGGGCTGCTGCAATTAGTGCTACAGATAAAAGTGCAGCCTGGTGTTTTAGCCTCATGGTAGTTTATCTGATTCATTGTTTCGTCAAGATCGTGGTTTTTGCTGTTCAGGATTGTGTGTATGGGCTCTCTGGAGTTTAGAATTGGACTCAATTTCCCAGTTATTGGGTGAGCAATTGGACTGCATTTAACCTGTACCTTGTCTGTACCAGAAAATCCCTTTGACATTTAAAAAGGGAGCTGTTTCTGTTTTTCTGTTTATAAAAACTTTTGGGTTTTCCTTTTATCGTGTGGTGTGTGTCTTTCTGGACTAATTACCCTGCAATTACGGGCAGTTGAGACACACCAGCAGAACAACTACTGGTATAGTTTTAGATTCTTATATCTACCTCTACAATAATTCTACCCAACTGTGCAAATAAATTATTTCTTCAAAATTTATTCTTATTGGTTTGGGGCCACTAAGTTTAACATTTAGCCCTGGCCGATGAATGAATCTAAATGTATGATTGGGTGAATGTAAGTGACTGATTTTAAGATATTGGGGTTTTATGATGTTTTTAGATTAGGTTTCCAAATGTTGTATTTTTTTCTTGTTGTGAATCGCCCTGAATAATAATGATAATAATGATAATGATAATGATGATGATAATGATCCATTATTAAAATGGCCAGAATATGGATATCAATTGGCAGGTGTCAGTCTCCTATACCCTTACCATTATGCCTGCTACCGCACGAATCCCAGCGACCGATAAGGTCCCACAGTGTTGGCCTTCTCCGGGTCCCATCGACTAAACAATGTCGTTTGGTGGGCCTCAGGGGAAGAGCCTTCTCTGTGGCGGCCCTGGCCCTCTGGAACCAACTCCCCCCGGAGATTAGAACTGCCCCCACCCTTCCTGTCTTTCATAAACTATTCAAGACTCACTTATACCGCCAGGCATGGGGGAGTTGAGACACCTTTCCCCCCAGGCTTTTTTTTATACTTTGTTTTATGTTTGGTATGAATGTGCTGTTTGGTTTTTAAAATAATGATAGGGTTTTATATGTTTTTTAATATTAGATTTGTTCCACTGCTATATTGTTTTTATTACTGTTGTGAGCCGCCCCGAGTCTTCGGAGAGGGGTGGCATTCAAATCAAATCAAATCAAATCAAATCAAATCAAATCAAATCAAATCAAATCAAATCAAATCAAATCAAATCAAATCAAATCAAATCAAATCAAATCAAAAATAAATTACAATGGCAGCAAAGTGATACACAAAACTCTCATTTTTACTATCAAGTGTTCATCTGGATCAAGTCATATCAAGTCAGATGTGGTAATGCTATTATTCCATAACAGAACACCTGTCTAGGTAGCCTGAGATGAAAATGCAGATTTTTTAATGAAGCACAACAGGTTATATTTGTCAGGCCTCTAAGGTAACTCAGGCAACAAGCACCAACCACAAATACCAACACTATATTGTATGGTTACAGTAATCTTGCAACCCGCCCCTGCCTTACTTTTACTTGCCTGAAAACTAGGGAGTATCCTTCTGAGATGTTTTCTCCACCCTCCGCCCTCCTTCAGAATCAGATGTTGTTATCAGACAGTTGCCTAGGCTTCAGCTTCTCTTCTGCCTTCCTAGGTCCATTTCCATATAACCTTACAATATGGCAGCAACAAACATTTAATGTCCATGAGAATTTTAGAATAATACACAAAAATATAGAACATTTTATTGCTATTGGTGGCCTTCCAATCTGTAACGTAAAATTGCCTGGAGAGAGAGGGGGAGTGAGAGAGAGAGGGAGAGGGAGAGAGGGAGGAATGGAGAAAGTGATAAAGAGAGGGTGGCAAGAAAAAGATAGAGAAAATGATAAAATGGGAAGACACAGGTAGGAGTGTTGACAAAGCAGTTAAAAAAATCAAGATGGTGTTGTGGTTGGCTCTGGCCCAGCTCCTGCCTCAAGGAATGTGGTGGTGGATGCAGGGGAAACATCAACATGTCATAGGCCTGTTTTATTGCCGACAGAGACAGGTAGTGAAGTTTCCTCGGAAGAAGAAGAAGGTGGGGGTGACTTGGAAGAGGGGAGTTTGGCAGACAGCCCAGGAGGAGATCAATCATCCTTATCATCCCTGGATTCTGAACAAGAATGCATGACACATCCACGCATGCGTAGAGTGATGCATAGGAGACAACAACTGAAGGATTATTACAGGAGATAAATGAGGCCAACTGTGGTTGGGTGGGGCTGCTGTAATTAGTGCTACAGATAAAAGAGCAGCCTGCTGTTTTAGCCTCATGGCAGTTTATCTGATTCATTGTTTCGTCAAGATCGTGGTTTTTGCTGTTCAGGATTGTGTGTGTGGACTCTCTGGACTTTAGAATTGGACTCAATTTCCCAGTTATTGTGTGAGCACTTGGATTGCATTTAACCTGTGCCTTGTGTGTACCAGAAAATCCCTTTGACATTTAAAAAGGGAGCTGTTTCTGTTTTTCTGTTGATAAAGACTTTTGATTTTCCTTCTATCGTGTGGTGTGGGTCTTTCTGGATTAATTACGGGCGATTGAGACACGCCAGCAGAACAGATGGTAGCCATAACTAGGGTATTGAATAACTTTATCTTCTTATGCTATTGCACATTTATGGCACAGGTAAAGGGAACACAACTTTGACTGCACAGTTGCCACTGGACCTTTTCTACAACTATGCAGAAAAGCTCTTCAGCATCCATGACATGCAAGAAAAATCAGATATTTAATAGCTGACATAAGATGTATTTAAAACTATTAGGAGACCGAGAACATCCCCTCATCTCACCAGCCAGCCTTCTCCTCACAGTTTTTTATCCAGGATTTTACTCTAATTGTTAGCATTTATTTCCTAAGTTTCCTTCAGATTTATTATTTCCCATCTCATTCTGGAGCAGGGGTAGGCAACGTTGGCTCTTCTATGACTTGCGAACTTAAGTTCCCAGAATTCCTGAGCCAATCATGCTAGCTCAGGAGTTTTGGGAGTTGAAGTCCACATGACATAGAAGAGTCAACTTTGTCTACCCCTGTTTTGGAGAAGAGATCTGTTCAGATCTGTTATCTCTCTCCCCACAAAGGCCATTTTTGATGCCAACTTCTATTGAGGATTTCAACTGTAGAAGTCTTCTGTAGAAGTTAGCGATTACTGTACTTCAGCCTAATGACACGTAATCAGTCAAGAACAGACCTCTACTACTACAACATTTGGAGAATAGGGGACCTATTTCTCCCAACATACTATTTTCCTTATGTTTATTAGTTTCAGTCATTCACCCCAATTGTAGCATATCAAATCATAAGATACTAGCCGTCCAACTGTTAGAAGGCTACTGTATTTCTTCCTTACAACACCTAGCTAGCTGTCAATCATGGCAGAACCCATCTCCTTCACTTTGGTGTTATTTCTGATTTGACATCTTTTATATAATTTCCTATGTTTACATTTGTTTAAATTTGAAAGATGTCCTAATGGTATAAGAAAAGAAAAGGAGAAAAGGCAACATAGAAAAAGTATCGGGAAAGATATTTCCCCTGCAAAGACCTGAATGGCAACTAATGACCCGCTG
The DNA here is from genome assembly GCF_031021105.1 of Erythrolamprus reginae. Lineage (NCBI taxonomy): Eukaryota > Metazoa > Chordata > Lepidosauria > Squamata > Dipsadidae > Erythrolamprus > Erythrolamprus reginae. Next base: position 73,452,983 of record NC_091956.1, on the reverse strand, counting down.
GTGACAGCTGGAAGCCATTAAAGAAATCAATTTATCTATAAGTAGGCTTTTTTTTTTTGCCAATAATTCAATAATAATACCATGGAGCTGAATAGAAATTAGTAACAGGATAGCAAATATTATGCTGACACTGTTCTAGGTAGGCTCAAGGTTAGAGGGAGAGTCTTTTTATTTATTAATGGGGAATGATTTACAGGGAGAGAAACATGGAGGGCCCATATCTATAACATTCCCTGAGACAAATGTTCTTTGACGGACAGTTTCCTTTGATACAAAAGGTGTTTTTTCTACGGTCCTAAATAAAATTGAGAAGTTTTAAGGAAATGCGTATTTGAGTATCTTTTCAGGGAATTAAGCTCAATTTGAAGAAATACGTGAGCTGTTTGGAGTTAGAAACATAGAAACATAGAAGACTGACGGCAGAAAAAGACCTCATGGTCCATCTAGTCTGCCGTTATACTATTTTTTGTATTTTATCTTAGGATGGATATATGTTTATCCCAGGCATGTTTAAATTCAGTTACTGTGGATTTATCTACCATGTCTGCTGGAAGTTTGTTCCAAGCATCTACTACTCTTTCAGTAAAATAATATTTTCTCACGTTGCTTTTGATCTTTCCCCCAACTAACTTCAGATTGTGTCCCCTTGTTCTTGTGTTCACTTTCCTATTAAAAACACTTCCCTCCTGGACCTTATTTAACCCTTTTAAGTTAGTTTTTTTAGTATTGGATTTTTACTGTATATTGTTTATGACTGTTGTTAGCCGCCCCGAGTTTTCGGAGAGGGGCGGCATATAAATCCAATAAATGAAATGAAATGAAATGACATATTTAAATGTTTCGATCATGTCCCCCCTTTTCCTTCTGTCTTCCAGACTATACAGATTGAGTTCATTAAGTCTTTCCTGATATGTTTTATGCTTAAGACCTTCCCCCATTCTTGTAGCCCGAGTTTTATTTTCAAACGTCTTCTTAATTCAACTGCTTTGTCAGAGGAAAATGCTTCATGTATAACGCTTCCGCTATCCCTGTGTGTACATGATTTTTTTTAAAAATGGCATCTCTGGAATTTTTCCTTAGGCAGATGTAACATGAAAAATAATCTTAATTTTAGAAAAAATTCACACCTGCGAAAATGAGTGGTTTGGCCATTTATCTGTAGTTCTTTCCTGTCAAAATGCTACAAAACCAGTGAACTCCAATCATCACTGTAGGATTGTTAAAAGGACTTTCTCAATATTCTGTCATCCACTAGGATTATATGAGGAAAATTAGTTTCACAGATTTAAAATTTAAAGATCTGGCTATACTAATTGAAAAAGAAAATAATATGTTGGGAAAGGGGTGGGGGACACAACATTCCAATGTGAACCAAAAAAGAGCACAAATTATAGCACAGCTTGTTAGGATAGGGTGGAGAAAAGACAATATATGGAATGGGAGTGGGAGGAAATTACTTTAGACAAAATTAAAGGAAGGGTTGGAATAATAGGAGAAAAGCAAATGAAAATATTACAGGGGAAAATTTCACCAAAATATATATTTTATATATATATATACAGTTATAGGAAAAACAATATTTAAATAGAATCTGTAGCAATTTTACATTTGAAAAAATCATATGGGACAGATTATGTTAGTTTGCAATTAGTTGCTGAGTTACTACAGTTTAAATGGATGTTTCTCAACTTTTACAACCTGAAAATGTAACTTCAATTCCTAGAATTCTCCAGCCAGCACACTCATAGTCATCAAAAAGCCAAAGGAACAATATGAAATTATTTCACTTATTTGGATTTAGCTTGATTTCATGTAGAGGGAATGGCCTAGTTTGTTAGGCAAGGGTTTAAAACAAGAGATAATATAATCAAATAGTAAGAGAATAGTGCTGTGAAGGCAACCAAGGCTCTCACTCTACATACCTGAACAGGAACTGTAGGCAGGAGGGAAATTTTGCTTTAATCACAGTCCAGATTAAACCTGGGACCCTGCTGCATGCAGAACCTCCATCCCAGAATGTAAGCAGGCAAGAATAATTGCACCCCCTCATGCACAGGGCCCTTGTGGCAACTGGGCTGATTTCAAAATGGCAGCCCCCTCACTCAAAATGGCCGCCACCACATGGCAAGGGAGCCCAGTAAACTATGCTGCAATTGCCCGCAAGCTAGTTGAAATCCCTAGGTCCCATCTGCCTCTGCAGAGAGGCAAACCAGAAAAACTGAGCCTTTGACATTCGCTGTCCTCCAGATTGGTCTGTTTGAAGCCGGGTGGGCCCACTATACCTGTTCTCACCTTCCCAATCATTTCTGAAGCCGGACAGCTCATCAAACTCATACCGACTTCCCCAACGTCCTTCCTAAGCTTCAAAGCAGAGGGGAAGGAAGAGCTTCCTCTTCCAAGCCTTTGGAAAAGCTGGCACCATGGTTAGGGTTAACCAGCAAAGCACGTGATTGCCGCCTGGAAATCAGTGAAGGGCTACCATATTTTTTACTACCACACTGTGGGCGTGGCTTATGCAGGATGCCCTGCGTTTTCTTTCAACATCTTTCAGTGCAAATTGGGTGCTCTGGGGTGGAGGTCCATTTTTGCTACCCCGCTGTGTTCTCCTCTGTCCGGGACTGCTCAGCAGCCAGAGAGGTAGCAAGTGGAGGGTGCTGTGAGGTCATGAGTCCCTCCAATTCAAAGTGCTCCCCTCCTGCTCTGTTCGAGATGGACCAGGAAGAAAGAAAGGAAGAGTTCTCCACCAGAGAATATAGAATAGAATAGAATAGAATTTTATTGGCCAAGTGTGATTGGACACACAAGGAATTCGTCTTGGTGCAGATGCTCTCAGCGTACATAAAAGAAAAAGACACATTTGTCAAGAATCATGTATATCACACTAAACACAATAGCTCCCATTTCAGGAGCCAAACAAGAGCATGTCCAAGAGCAGAGACTGCATTGAACAACTGGAGACCATGATTGGGGACGTGTTTCTTCAGTTAGTCGATATAGTCATAGAGCTAGAGAACTAGAGATGACCCATCCTGGACGTCTCCATTGATCAGAGTATGAAAAGCAATATATTTAGGCTATCCGATTCAATCCTTGGCTCATAGGTGATCCCATGTAAATTGTATTATTATTCCACTAATTTACAAATTGCTCTGCCATCCCACTGATACTGCATTTTATTTCAGTTCTTCATTAAGCAGATATCCGTATTTTTTACACAATGTACCTTTGCAGTTACTCCTATCTCTTTAACAGGAAGAGGAAATTAATACGAGAACATTTGCCAGCTTTGTTAGCATGGGTGTGGATATGTAGGGAAATAACAGTGAATCTTCTCATACCGGCCAGCCCATTTATTAGTATCTACTGGGGGAACACCTTTTTCCTGGTTGAAGGAGGTGAAACATTTAGGAAGTTAGACTAGTCATGAAATATCTTGTTCCACGAGTCTTGAATGTCTTAATTGACTGTATTTACTTGTGAATTTTTATTTTGAGAAATGGTCAGTATGTTAAATTGACCTGAGAAATGGTCAATATGTTAAACTGACCTGAGAAATCTCACTAAATGATTTTATTTAAGGATGTGATTAGTTCACTGTATTCTTTCCCATAATCCACTTAATCTCACTGGCCATTAACCTATTGAAATTGCCTTACTAGCAATTCTGGGAGAATATATGGCAATGCTCATCATCTTTGACAATACTCATTTACTTTCCCTGTAGCAGGATTGCATGCCACAAACTTCTTAATATAATTAAATGCTGGATATTGTGATTCTTCAATGTGTCTATGGATATTTTTTTCTGTTGGATTTGGTGGGATGCTTGGACACAGCTGAACAGATAGTTCTGCAAATAACCTGACCCTTTAAGTGTTTTAGAAGTGACCATAAGCATCTTAAATTGACCCAGAAGTGAGTGGGAGTGAGTATTGCTCATACAGTGACAGACAGGACAACTTGCCCCAGCCATCCCCCATGGCCAAATCAACAACTTACCAACTCACCATGGGACAAATCAACAATTCAATTTAATTATGTAAAATAATTAAAAAGTTACAGTGATCCCTCGATTTTCGCGGGTTCAAACTTCGCGAAACGGCTATACCACGGTTTTTCAAAAAATATTAATTAAAAAATACTCTGCGGTTTTTTTCCTATACCACGGTTTTTCCCACCCGATGACGTCATACGTCATCACCAAGAGTCACTTCTCTCTCTTTCTTTCCTGTCATTCTCTGCTTCAATCATTTTCTCATTTCTCTTTTTTTCTCCCTTTTTCTATCATTTCTCTCTCTCTCTCTACCTTCCACTCTCCCCCCTCTTGCTCTCTCTCTCTCTTTCTCCCTCTCTCTCTCCCTCTCTGTGAGAATGCCTGCCCCACCTCTCCTGCAGCCCCCTCGCTGATAACTGGGATGAAAGCGCTCTCGGCTAAGGGACTGTGAGAGGGGCGAGGCAGGCATTCTCAAAGCGCTCAGAGCGGCTACCGGCCGAATGAGGAGGATGAGAAGCCGTAGCCGCCAGCGCTGCTGCAGGAGGACCTGTGTCCCAAGAAAGCCGGTGAGAGGGGTGGATCGGGCAGGCGGGCGGTAGCGGCGAGGGGGCCGGAGGTGCTGCGGGGTGGGGGCAAATAATCTTTGCTGGCCTCCGCACTTTCGTCGCTCCCCGCCCCCAACTTCAAGCCCGGCTCCTTGCGCTGCCTTGAAAAAGGGTGCGTGGGGGTAGTTTTTGGCTGTCCATAGCAAAAAATGGTGGTTTTACTTCCGCACCGCTATTTCGCAGAAATTCTACTTTCGCGGGCAGTCTTGGAACGCAACCCCCGCGAGAATCGAGGGAACACTGTATTTTAACTTTTGTTGTTAATATTTCATTTTGTCCTTCCTTTGGAATCCTTTCTTTGGTGATTCTATTCCAGTATTTCTATTATATTGGTGCAACTCTGGTCCCTATGGTGAGTTGTCTTGTGGAGAATTGTCCATGACCAGTTGTCCTAGACCTGTGTGGTAATTGACCTGCCCATGCCATTGCAAATTAGACAAGCAACAACGTCTAAATCTCTTCAAGGGTTTACCCCTGAAGAGTCATTGAAGTAATCCAGTGAGATAGTGCTGTGACTAGAAGTTCCAGAATAATGACTCATTAGATAATTTGTGTAAAGGCCTTGCTGGTTACACCTATCACTTGATTTTGGAGAATGAGCCATTAATCCAGAAGGATGTCCCCTCCCCCATTATGTATCAACAGTATTTGAGAGTCTACAACTCTACACAGAGTCTTCTTCCGCATTCAGACCCTTTCCAGCCTTTAGGCCAACGGTCCCCAAACTACGGCCCACGGGCCACATGCGGCCCACTGAGGCCATTTATCTGGCCCGCCGGTGAGTGACAAGAGCACAGGGAAAAGAGAGGGAGAAAGAAAGAAAAGGGAAAGAGAGGGAGGGAAGGAGAAGTGGAGAGGAATGAAGGAGGGAAGGAAGGAAGGAGAAATGGAGGGAGGAAGGAAGGTAGGAAGGAAGAATGAAATGAATGGAGGGACAGAGGAAGGAAGGACTGTTTGGGAGGGGGGTAATTTTTTTAAATTTTTCTTTCAACATACATTTAAACAACACAGTGTACCATCTAATTTTCCATGAATAAAATGCAGTATTTTGTTAATAACTAATATCAATCATCAAAAAAGTTGCAAAAGGTTTTTTTTCTAATTTTGTCATCCAGTTACATTCATTTTCTTTTAATTAAATTTCCTCTTTAATGTTTCTTCAAAAAGTGCAACACCAATTATATTTCTAACTTATTAACCATTATGCCAAAGTGCTTCCTTCTTTCTTTATACATTTTTCATAAGCCAAGAAAACCTTGTACAGCCAATCAGATGTCAACAAAAGAAAATTAAAAAAAAAACATAAACATATATGAATTTCAGACCTTCGCCCCCCTCTAAATAGTACGTTCCCATTTTGTTTTTTACTTAAAAACAAGGTATGTGCAATGTGCATAGGAATTTGTTCATAGGTTTTTTTTAATAGTCCGGCCCTCCAACAGTCTGAGGGACAGTGAACTGGCCCCCCATGTAAAAAAATTGGGGAACCCCTGCTTTAGGCACTGACAAAGAATCCTGACCACATGATTTGAGCAGCCTTGGGCAGAAATATATCGTTCAAAATCATCAGCATACTGTTGGTAACTTAACTCTGCACTAATGAATGATCTCACCTTGTAGCTTCCTGTGGGTAGATGGTAAATAGGAGTGGGGAATGAATTAAACCCCAAGGCATTATGTAATGAAGGAGTCTAGGGTAGGACTTCCTCACCAGTGATAGGAACCAGTCCCTAAGTAAGGGGGAAAAAACACAGCCCAATAGTGTTCAACACTCCCCTCCACCCTATGAGGGAATATGCAGTGTTCCCTCGATTTTTGCGGGGGATGCGTTCCGAGACCGCCCACGATAGTCGAATTTCCGCGAAGTAGAGATGCGGAAGTAAATACACTATTTTTGTCTATGAACAGTATCACAAGCCTTCCCTTAACACTTTAAACCCCTAAATTGCAATTTCCCATTCCCTTAGCAACCATTTAGATTATTATTCACCATGTTTATTTATTAAAGTTTATTTAAAAAAATATTTATTGAAGGCAGATGAAACTTTGGCGATGACATATGAAGTCTTCAGGCGGGAAAAACCATGGTATAGGGAAAAAACCCATGAAGTGTTTTTTAATTAATATTTTTGAAAGACCGTGGTATAGACTTTTCGCGAAGTTCGAACCCACGAAAATCGAGGGGACACTGTATACCAAACCATAATTAATGTTATTGAAAGCTATTGAGAAATCAAGGAGGGCACACTACCCCATCCAAGCTTTCAGAGGCTATCTGTAAATGTGATCAATGCTATCTTAGTATTGTAGCCCAGGCTAAAACCCGGCAGAAATCTGCTTCTGTAAGCAGCTGTATGCCTACTATCTTCTCAACAAGCTTCTCCAAGAACTTTTTTTTTAAAAAAAATAGAGATTGAATGAAAATTTCCAAAATCTTTTGGATCCAGTGATGGCCCTTTGAAGTGAGACTGCACCATCATTTCTTTCAAATAAGAGACCTATTCATCACGACCTGCTTTCCACCACATTTAATCTCCCAAATGACCTTGATCAGTCAGGTACGACCTGGATTTAAGGCATAAGAGGTAGAATGTAGAGGGCAAGGACCCTTTATTGAGATGAATAGGCTTGAGTCCCTTGCAGATAATCAAACAAGGTAGGACCCACATAAAAAGAATAAAAAGGACCCACATAAAAAGAATTGGCAAAAATAATCCTAACCGCACATACGAACTGAATAAACAATCTCTCACTGCTAACCCACATTCTGTAAAAGACCTTGGAATACTAATATCGAATGACCTAAGTGCTAAAGCCCACGGCAACAATATCGCCAAAAAGCCTCTAGATTTGTTAACCTGATCCTACGCAGCTTCTGCTCAGGCAATCTCACTCTACTCACAAGAGCCTACAAAACTTTTGCCAGACCCATCTTAGACTACTGCTCATCTGTCTGGAACCCATACCACATCTCAGAAATCAACACCCTTGAAAATGTCCAAAGATACTTCACCAGAAGAGCCCTTCACTCCTCCACTCGAAACAGAATATCCTACAAAAACAGACTTACAATCCTGGGCCTAGAAAGCCTAGAACTACAACGTCTAAAACATGATTTGAGTATTGCCCACAAGATCATATGCTGCAATGTCCTACCAGTCAATGACTACTTCAGCTTCAACTGCAACAACACAAGAGCACGCAACAAATTCAAACTTAATACGAACCGTGCCAAACTTGACTGTAAAAAATATGATTTCAACAATCGAGTTATCGAAGTGTGGAACTCATTACTGGACTCAATTGTGTCAACCCCTAACCCCCAACACTTCTCCCTTAGACTCTCCACGATTGACCTCTCCAGGTTCCTAAGAGGCCAGTAAGGGGCGTACATAAGTGCACTGGTGTGCCTTTCGTCCTCTGTCCAATTGTCTTTCCTTTCTTTCACCTATCTTATATATTTTCTTCCTTTCATATATCCTCTCCTCTAAGCCAACTTCCACCCTCTTTTATATTATCACATGTCTATTTTTCTTCCTATGTATTTGTGTATTGGACAAATGAATAAATAAAAAATAAACAAATAAAAGAATCCAACTCAATTAGGATCCAAGCAGCATAAAAATAGTTCTCACGGTGGCTTGCAAGGGTTTTCCCAGCCTGTAGTATCTAGAAGGGATAACAAAGTGACGCAACTGCTATCCATCTGAAAACTCTACCCTTGCTAAAAGATGATTCTGCACCTGCAAGGCCTCTCCCAAAATGAAGTCATTATGCTAATGGCTGTCTTATCTTTGAATTAAAATCAATAAGCTAAGTGCATGAAAGGGAAGGAAGTTAACAGATCAGAGAAACATTTTTGCTTTTCTTTTTTTTTTGCTGGAATCGATTTCCCATGGTGAGTGACAGCTGTCTTTTATATTTATTTCCTCATCTAGCCAAAGTTTTAAAAATAGCTAAGAATACTAGTTTACGAAATCAGACCAATGGGACTAATTTTGTTGCACATTTGGACTACGTTGTATGCTAACATCATCACATTTTAATATTTCCTTTCTTGTCTAGTTTTGTGTTCAATTTTAACATTTTAATTTCTAATCTTTTAAATGTTTTGTTTTATATTGCTGTCTTATGATGTTGTAAAGTGCCCATAGTTGCTTGTCTATAAGATGGAGTGCATATAAATTTCTTTCTTTCTTTCTTTCTCTTTGTTTGTTTGTTTGTTTGTTTGTTTGTTTATTTAATTTGTATGCCGCCCCTCTCTGTAGACTCGGGGCGGCTCACAAAAGTAATAGGAAAACAATGTACAATACAAATCTAATAATTAAAACTAAAACCCCATAATTTAAGAGAACATACACACAACATACCATACATAAACAGTATAGGCCTGGGGAAGTTATCTCAGTTCCCCCATGCCTGACGGCAGAGGTGGGTTTTAAGGAGCTTGCGAAAGGCCAGGAGGGTGGGTGCAGTTCTAATCTCAGGGGGGAGCTGGTTCCAGAGGGTCGGGGCCGCCACAGGGAAGGCTCTTCCCCTGGGCCCCGCCAAACGACATTGTTTAGTCCAGCGTTTCCCAACCGGTGTGCCGCGGCACAGTAGTGTGCCGCGAGACACTGGCAGGTGTGCCGCAGAGCTACGGAAGCTCCAGCTGGGCAGGGCGCTGCCGGTGCCGACCTGGAGCGCCCGCTCGCAGCTGTCCCCTGGCTCCTGCCCGATGCTGCGGTTTCCGGCGCTCTCCTGCTGAGCCTCAAAGAAGGAAGGCAGGAAGAAGAAGGAGAGCTTCGTTCTTCGTGCCTTTTTCCCGCCTTCCTTCTTTGGGGCCTAGCAGGAGAGCGCCGGAAACCACGACATCGGGCAGGAGAGGACAGGAGAGCGCGCGGGCCGGGCCGGGGCGCAGAGGCGGGCCGGGGCTGGGGAGCGCACGGGGGTTGCCCTTTTGGTTTGGAGCTGCAAGCGCGGCTCCCCGAGGCAGGCGGGCAGGCAGCTTCCCTCCCTGCGCCTTTCCCTTTCCCAGCTGCAGCCGCACCCCCCCGGTCCCCCCGCCAGTGCCCTCCCGCCGGGCCCTGGCGTCGGCGGCAAGTGTCCTTTGGGGCCCGGCGGGAGGGCACTGGCGGGGGGAGTGGGGGGGGTGGCTGCAGCGGCCGCAGGCAGTCGCGGGGAGATGGCGGCGGCGAGAGGGAGCTCCAGGCGGCGGGAGCTCTCTCTCTCTCTCTCTCTCTCTCAGCTGACTGCAAGTGGGAGCTCTGACGGTGGCGATTGGACGTGCTGCTGGACGCCGTACTGCTGGCGCTGCGGGCTTGGCATATACGGCGTCCAACAGCACGTCCAGCTGCCGTCAGGGCTCCCGCTTGCAGTCAGCTGAGAGAGAGAGAGAGAGAAAGAAAGAAAGAGAGACATATAAGAGAGGCAGAGAGAGAGACAGCAAGAGAGGCAGAGAAAGAGACAGAGAGAGAAAGAGAGGCAGCAAGAGAGGCAGAGAAAGAGAGACATAGCAAGAGAGGCAGAGAGAGAGAGAAAGAAAGAGAGACATAGCAAGAGAGAAAGAGAGACATAGCAAGAGAGGCAGAGAGAGAAAGAGAAAGAAAGAGACATAGCAAGAGAGGCAGAGAGAGAAAGAGAAAGAAAGAGAGACATAGCAAGAGAGAAAGAGAGACATAGCAAGAGAGGCAGAGAGAGAAAGAGAAAGAAAGAGAGACATAGCAAGAGAGAAAGAGAGACATAGCAAGAGAGGCAGAGAGAGAGAAAGAAAGAAAGAGAGACATAGCAAGAGAGACAGAGAGATAGCAAGAGAGGCAAAGAAAGAGACATATAGCAAGAGACAGTGAAAGAGAGAGAGAGAGCAAGAAAGAGAGAAAAAAGCAAGAAAGAGATAGCAAGAGAGAAAGACAGAGGAAGGGAAGGAGGGAGAGAGAAAGAGCAAAAAAGAGAGGAAGAAAGAAAGAGGGATGGAGAGAGAGAAAGAAGGGAAGGAAGGAAAAGAGAGAAAGAGGGAGAAATAGAGCGAAAGGGAGGAAGAGAGAGGGTTTTTTTGTCCAAACTTTTCTTTAGCCCACCCCCCACCTGTTCCCCAGGATTTTGAAAATATGAATAATGTGCCGCGGCTCAAAAAAGGTTGGGAAACACTGGTTTAGTCGACAGGATCCAGAGAAGGCCAATAAGTAAAATACTCAAAGAAGAATACGAACATGTGCATGTACATTTATATCTATGTATATTTATACAGAATTATAAAATGTTGTCTAAGAACAAGAAAATAATTAGGCAATTGGTAAAAATTGGTAATTGGGGCTTTCCCCCTCCCAAAGAGCAACATTTTAAAAAATGTGTAATCTCTTATGGTATTCAGTCATCATTTGGGAGATGTTAGTTAAGCATTTCAAGAACTCTTCTGAGGTAGATTTCCCAGGATGGAATACATGAAATTTCCAAAAAATATATTAATAATATCTGAAGCCTTTAGAGCAGAAGTCTTCAAACTTGGTAACTTTAAGACTTGTGGACTTCAGCTCCCAGAATTCTCCAGGCAGAGTTTTGTATTACTTTCTTAAGACATCAAATCTGCTTTTAACTCTCTAAAGCAAGGGTCCCCAAACTTGGCAACTTTAAGACTTGTAGACTTCAACTCCCAGAATTCTCCAGCCAGCATAGAAGTCCACAAGTCATAGCTGGCTGGAGAATTCTGGGAGTTGAAGTCCACAAGTCTTAAAGTTGCCAAGTTTGGGGACCCTTGCTTTAGAAAGTTAAAAGCAGATTTGATGTCTTAAGAAAGTAATACAAAACTCTTAAAAACTTGATCACTCTTATGCTGCAGGCTAGCAATGAGAACACTTGTCTCCAAACCAAAAAAACTAATGACAAGGAAAATATCTGAAACTTACACAGATTTTAAAGTTTTCTACATAAATTCTACACAATTATTCCATATAATTATTATTATAAAATTTGTAACTTAAAACCCCTGCTAAATTTTTGTAACAATGTAATTAACAAAGTAATTTGTTGGACTGACATACGTATTAAACCATGACTTCTTAAAATAATTTGTAAAACAAACCACAATTGGCTGAATTCGTGCAACACTCTATGTCAAAAACCTTTGTGTTAACAAACTGTATGTACCACACCAGGATGTGCAGTAGAAAGGCAGACTCGGAGCACTAGTCTACCTTTAAAAGCAGTTTTGGCAGTTGACTTTGTTCATCAGTTGTTGGTGTTTCCAATTGTCGTGTTTTTGTGCCAAATACATTTGATTCAGCTGTTGTTATTTTGTGATATTCAACTTGTATTTCGGATGATTTGCCTTTATAAAAGGGCAATCTAATCTGTGTCATATGTGACTTCCAGTCCTGTCTAAACTAGTGTTTAATTCCCCTTCTTGAAATTATGTAGCAATAGATAAAATATTCTAAGTGAATACAAACAAATGCAAAGGCAGATTCAGACTCGTCAATTTTTACATATTCACAAGGCAACCAAGCCTCAAACTGGAAGGGAGAATACCTCATCCAGACTATAATTTCCCTAAAAGAATATGGTATCATGAATAGTATTTGCACCCTAAGCTTAAGCTTGGTTTGGTAGGGAAGGTTTGCCTATTTGCCGATGACTCTAAAGTGTGCAATAGGGTTGATATTCCTGGAGGGGTCTGTAATATGGTAAATGATTTAGCTTTACTAGATAAGTGGTCAAAGCAATGGAAACTGCAGTTTAATGTTTCCAAATGTAAAATAATGCACTTGGGGAAAAGGAATCCCCAATCTGAGTATTGCATTGGCAGTTCTGTGTTAGCAAAAACTTCAGAAGAGAAGGATTTAGGGGTAGTGATTTCTGACAGTCTCAAAATGGGTGAGCAGTGTGGTCTGGCAGTAGGAAAAGCAAGTAGGATGCTTGGCTGCATAGCTAGAGGTATAACAAGCAGGAAGAGGGATATTGTGATCCCCTTATATAGAGCGCTGGTGAGACCACATTTGGAATACTGTGTTCAGTTCTGGAGACCTCACCTACAAAAAGATATTGACAAAATTGAACGGGTCCAAAGACGGGCTATAAGAATGGTGGGAGGTCTTAAGCATAAAACGTATCAGGAAAGACTTAATGAACTCCATCTGTATAGTCTGGAGGACAGAAGGAAAAGGGGGGACATGATCGAAACATTTAAATATATTAAAGGGTTAAATAAGGTTCAGGAGGGAAGTGTTTTTAATAGGAAAGTGAACACAAGAACAAGGGGACACAATCTGAAGTTAGTTGGGGGAAAGATCAAAAGCAACGTGAGAAAATATTATTTTACTGAAAGAGTAGTAGATCCTTGGAACAAACTAAAAGAGTAGTAGATCCTTGGAACAAACTTCCAGCAAACGTGGTTGGTAAATCCACAGTAACTGAATTTAAACATGCCTGGATAAACATATATCTATTGTAAGATAAAATACAGGAAATAGTATAAGGGCAGACTAGATGGACCATGAGGTCTTTTTCTGCCGTCAGTCTTCTATGTTTCTATGTTTCTAAGCACCTCTTGAATTTTTCCCCCATTTTCAGTTAGGGATAGTTGCTCTTATCTTTTCTTTTATGTACACTGAGCATATGACACAAGATAAATTTCTTGTGGGTCCAATCATACTTGACCTATAAAGAATTCTATTCTATTCTATATTCTATTCTATTCTTATATCATGCCAAGGACTCTTCCACAAGAACATTGGTGGTTTGCAAGAAGCAGAAACACTGGATAGTCTCAGATGGCTATTCCTTAGGGCAGATGTCTTCAAACCTGGCAACTTTAAGATTTAAAGCTATACTATATAGGCTGTAGAATTCTGGGAGTTGAAATCCAGTGGTACTTGGCACGCTGGGCGCAGTGCCAAAGGATCTCAGCGGACATTTGAAAACCATTGGAATTGACAAAATCTCAATCTGTCAATTGCAAAAGGCCGCTTTACTGGGATTGGCAAACATAATTTGCCGCTACATCACGCAGTCCTAGGTGCTTGGGAAGTGCCCAACCGGTGATGAAATACGAAATCCAGCATAATGATCTCGTTTGCTGTGTTGCATTGACATAATAATAATAATAATAATAATAATAATAATAATAATAAGAAGAAGAAGAAGAAGAAGAAGAAGAAGAAGAAGAAGAAGAAGAAGAAGATTTGTATGCCACCCCTCTCCGGAGACTCAGAGCGGCTATAAGTCTTAAAGTTGTCAAATTTGGGGACCCCTGCCTTAGGTCAAAAGACAGACATTGGGTACTCTTGCCTTAGACATCTCTTATCTAGTTTCAGAATACTTTAAGTATTGAATGTAAAACATAGTTCCCTCTAAGCTGAGCAGTGAGCTCACTTAAAAATCATCATCAACTCAGAGTTTTCCAAACCTGCCCAGAAGCCGAGAGGGAAAGAGTGAGAGGGAAGGAGAGAGAGAGGAAGAGAGGAAGAGAGAGAAACAGATAGAAAAAAGAGAGGAAGGAAAGAGAAAGAAAAAGAATGGGAGTAAGGAAGAGAGAAAGAAAATCAAAATCTAGTTTAAAACTAGCTCAACTATTTAAGTGGCATTTTGATATTGATAGAGTTGCCCTATTATGAGTTCACTGTTATAGACACACAGTACAGTATTTTATTTTGAAATTCTCTAAGGCAAAACAGGGTGGGTTTTTTATTTATTTGTTTGTTTGTTTGTTTGTTTATTTATTTATTTATTTGTTTATTTATTATTTCTGTGCCGCCCAGTCCCGAAGGGACTGCCACTCAGACACTATACTTTTCCGCCCACCACCCCAAAAAAATTAGAGGGAACACTGATGTAAAATGGTCAATTTATCTCTTAATTATATTTTTTTTTCAAGGCATTTTATGATTAATCTTTCCATCCTGGTTTTTAACTAGAATACCAACCAAAACCCTAAGCGAAATCCCAGTGGAAGAATGGAAACATATAGCACAAATCCCACAAATGGGAACTTTATTAAACTAGCAAGATAAACTCAGAAATGTATAAATGGTCCATTAAATACAACCAGTTCATCTTTACATATGCTTTTATATAGAAATTTACTTACAGTTTCCAAACATGTAACATTTAAATTATTTTCTCTTTTTAAGGTCACTACCATCAAAAGGTAATAAAAATCTACCACCTGCTTTTTCAGATGAGTATAAAATGATGTAAGTAAAGCCAAAGGGACAGATTACTGCATTTTATCTATGGAGGAAGGAGAACTCGAAGAACCTGCTAAAATGAAAAGCAGTGATACCATTCAAAGAGCATTTACCATAAGGAAGTTTGGCCAGCCATTCTACTGAAGTGGTAGCTCAACTATACACTTGATGGCATTTTGGCATACAAGCTGGGGAGAAAATAATAATTCAGTCAAAGAAAAACACAATATCATGAGCTGAAATTGTAAAATTATTCATTTCAATTGTTCAGTGTCCGGTAAAATTACATAGGCTGATGTACATATAAAGAGTGGGGATGCTAAAAATGCTAAAACATGGCTTCATAACTAAAAGTTATTTTTCCAAATATTATTATTATTATTTGCATTTTCACAATATTTCATCAATGAATAAAATGGCAGTTGCTTAAATGAAGAGGCTGAGTAGCCACTTTCCCTATAAACCTCACCACCCAATATTTATTTGGAAAGGGACCAAGGAGAATGCAAAATATACATTAACAGGTTTTTCCTCATTCTCTGTACCTTAGCCTGTCGTGGTGTTATTTCTCATGCAGTGAACTATTTCTCTAACACTAACATACTAACACACACACACATGCATACACACCTAAAAGTGAAGTTTAAAAAGGAGTGTTAAAACCCACACTTGAAGCAAAAGAGCCTTTTGTCATACTTTTTAAAAAGTTTGCACATTCCAAGCCTACTTGTTTTTTTTACAAGAAAGTGGCATCGGGAAACTGAAGGCTTTTCCTAACTGGAGCAGCAATTCAAGTAAGTGGCAAAGTTAAAAAATCAATGGAAACCAGAACTGTTAGGAAAAGTGCTCTGCAAAAGGTTACATCCCTTGCAGGTTTCAAGCTGCAGCATTTGTGGTAGGTATCATAAATATGGCACTTATGCAGCGGTGGGCTAGGAGCCGGAACGCTAAATTGTGCTCGCCGCCGCGGCTTGTAAATTCTTGCAGGGCCAGCGCGATTTTGCTGCTGTTCCTGGGGAGGCAGAAAAATCGTGCATGGAGCTGCAGGTGCACCCGTGTTTCATTGAGGTTTTTTTGCTTCCGCGCATACCGAAACACGGGCGCACCTGCAAAATCGCGCTGCCCCCGCAAGAACTTACGAGCCGCGGCGGCGAGCATCATTTAGCGTTCCGGCTCGTAGCCCACTGCAGCAATTATGTATACCTAAAGCTGGCAAGTTTGCACATGACTGAGACAAGCCAAATCAACCATAAACATATTTCTAACCACCACTTGTAGTTTCTGAGAGCTATGGCTTGCAACTAACCAACTAATTTCAACACCAATCATTCCTTTTAGTATCCTATTTGTACATGCAAGGCAGCTCTGCTACAGTTACGGAGAATAAAAATTCTGTCCTGCAGAGTTTTCGCTCCTTCCAAAAGACACACACACACACACACAACTGAAGACATGCTGTATATTCTTTAGATGAACTTATTGTCACACCCCTTCCAAAGTCAGCAGCGTTCAATTTTAATCACTTAGTAGGCCAGAAATTCCATGTGTCCAATTGCCAGCAATGGACTGCAATAGACACAATTATTCTGGAACTCAAGTGTTTAAAATAATCCATGTGTACTTTTTATACTTTTTGCGCACACACACAAAAAAGTTCAGGACTGCATTTTCAGAAAAGCAGTGACAATACAATAACTGGCCATCATTCCTAATTCTGAATTCCCTGCCTTTCACTGCACGAAAGAATTTGTTAACACAATCTTCCCCAGCTTTGCAATATTTTTCCCAACATGTAATTAACTCTAGTTCATCTCATCTCAAGCCAGCTAACTTGGAGATGAGTTGTTGTCTGGCAGGACACTAAGTTGAGGAAATCAGTTTTAGCATGCTAAATTCCTGAAGAGGTACTATCTCCCCAAGACAAGGGATCTTAGTTACAGCTATTCCATCACAGTAGTTTTGAAATACATTCAATTCAGGCATCCCTCAGGATTCTCACAAGGTACCTTTAGTTTCTATCGAATAACAAAATACAGCATGACCGTTTAGAACCTTTCGTAACAAAATAGATACCTGGTTTTCACATCCCATATTGCCAAATGATACAAATGCTTTTTATGTTTTAGAAGTGATTGAATAGTTTCCCAATAGTGGTTGGAATCCCATCTTTGTATTTAAGGGATTCCGATTTTTCCATTATTTGTTCCCTCGACACAGGGTCTGCTTTAACACTAAGAAGGTCACTGCTGTCAGTGTTTCTTTTGATAATCTTAGCACTGTTGGCTCTTTTCAGTGTGCTTCCACTGTTTTCCCTTGGGTTAAAATCATCAAAGGCGGCGGTTACTTTCATTCGAGGTAGTCTTTGAGACAAAGACCTTGTGAGAGGTGGGGCTCTGGAAGGGAGGGCCAAGTCCACCTTTGCGCATTTTGACGAAGAGGCCACTGTATTTCTGGCAAAACTCGGAACAGGAGCTGCTGCCTTGGGAGCCAGGGAAGAGGTGCTTTTGTTAACATCCACAGGGCCCTGAGATTTGTTCAAGGAGCGGCACATTTTCGTTTCATCCGTTTTGGATTTGGGAACATATCTGACTGGTTTGCAGCTTGGTTTTTTGAAAGAGCCTCTATGCTGAAGCTCAAAATGGCCACTGCTTGAATTTGAAGTTCCATGCTGAAATTTCGGCTCTTCTACTGATATGCTCTGCCTGTATTGAGGTTTTGGCGCTGCGTCTACAATCCCCCGGACAGAATTACGACGTGACGGACGTGTTTCAGCTACAACGGTGTCTCGAGATGCAGGCTTAGCCTCTGGTTTTTTGGGGCAACTAGGAGATGCTGGTTTAGTGGACCTAGAAATGGGCACAACTTTTCTCATGCTTGCGTTTTCTGATGAATTCAGAGTTCTCACGGGCCTGGGATGATTTGGAGAGGCAGTGCTGGGTTTTGTAGTACCTGATGTTTTGTCTTTCAAGGAATTTCTCTTTGGTCCCAATGTGTCTTTGCTCCTTACTGATTTCTCCTTTGGAAAACTAGACTTATTGCTGCAGTCAGATTTATCATTAGAAAAGATGGCATTGTCACAAGTCTGTAGTTCATTCGTATAAGGGGAGTTAGCACCATTTTTGTTATCCATTTTATTGCCACCTAGCTTTGAACTGTTTTCTTCCGAGAGATCGAGCGTCAATGAAGATTCAAAATCTGATTCAAAGAAAAGTGGTCCTTGAGTTTTAGTTCCCGAAACGCTACCATCTGAAGAGATGGGGCTATTGTTATCAGGTTCCAGAGCTTCATTAACATAACTCATCAATTTGGCAGAATGTTCAATTTTATAATGAGTCTTTTCTCTATTGGATGGATGTCCTGGAATGGCAGGAGAGTGTAATGGACCATCCTGAACATCTAAGCCTTGCATTCCAGCCACAAAATGAACTGGAGATGACTCCTCTGCATCATTTATTTCATGAGAGTTGAACTTCTGTTCATGTTCTTCCATGGCTAGGTCCCAAGGAACTGCACCACCAGATTCTACACAAGGCACATTGAACCTATACTTGTCATTATTTGACCTCTCTTGATTGCTATAGAGGTTATCACGGGAAGCATCTTCTACATGTTGAGCCTGAGATGGGAAAAAGTAGTAACTGCGGACCTTGTTTTTGGAACCTTGGTCTAAGTGCAAATGGGTGATACTGACATCCGCAGGCTCCTTATTTTCTGACCATGCTACACTTGGTCTTGTTGGGCAAGGATGTTCACGAGGAAGGCTGCTAAACTTGTTCAGATCTTCTCCTTTTGAGGTACCCAGGAAAGTGAAGAGTTCTCTTTCTGCAGTCACGCCCAAGGAATGTCGAGAACGTCTTGTGCTGGTATTTCTGTAAGAAGGACTTTGGGGTCTTTGTTGCAAAAAGGGTAAAAATTCTTCGAGTCCTCGCTTTGTTAATGTACCAACATCATTTTCACTACTGCTCCTGCCGAAGGCACTAATATCCGCAGCAACCCACGACCGGCGTTTGTCCTCCATCTCTTTAAGTCGCTGTAGCTGCTGAAGTTGTTGAGCCTCTCTTTCTTTGTTTTCCTGTTCAGAAAATACATATTTATAATCATGGAATTAATTACTTATTTACATTAAATCCTCCTTACCTGTACCCCATCTTTATCCTTTTTTAAAAATTTTTTATTTTGATTATAATACAAACAAACAAAACAAGACATATAAACATACCTATATATATACAGATTAAATTTGCTTAATATTTTATACTTTACAATTCTGTTTCTATTAATTCATTTCCTTCCCTTAAACATTAGTTCAATTTTTTTTCTATCCAATTATATAGTTTTCCCCAAACTGTATAGTAGTCCTTATTTTGTTTATTCTGTAATTCATATGTTAATTTACTTAATTTAGCACAGTCTAACATTTTCCTAATCACTATTTCTTCATTTGGTATACAGTGTTCCCTCGATTTTTGCGGGTTCGAACTTCACGAAAAGTCTATACCACGGTTTTTCAAAAATATTGATTAAAAAATACATTGTGGGTTTTTTCCCTATACCACGGTTTTTCCCACCCGATGACGTCATATGTCATTGCCAAACTTTCGTCTGCCTTTAATAAATATTTTTAAAATAAACTTTAATAAATAAACATGGTGAATAATAATCTGAATGGTTGCTAAGGGAATGGAAAATTGCAGTTTAGGGGTTTAAAGTGTTAAGGGAAGGCTTGTGATACTGTTCATAGCCAGAAATAGTGTATTTACTTCCGCATCTCTACTTTGCGGAAATTCGACTTTCGCGGGCGGTCTTGGAACGCATCCCCCGTGAAAAGCGAGGGAACACTGTATTCTCTTGTTTCCAAGTTTGTGCGAACACACAACCTTGCTGATGTTAATATATGAGTTATTAAATAGTAATCTTCTTTGCTATGTTGTCCTCTGATTATTCCCAACAGATACATTTCCGGATTCATTTCCAATTGATAATTTAATATTTCTTTCAACCAATTTTGAATCCTAGTCCAAAATCTTTCTGCTTCCGGACATAACCACCAAATGTGATAGTACGTTCCTATGGCAGATTTGCATTTGATTTAAAAAAACAACAAAGTAGCACTATAATAATGTTCAGTGAATAAGAAATGGAGCAATACATATTTTGTGAAAGTCTCATTGCAAGTATATAGGCCTACCTGCAAGTGGGTTATATGCTCCCAAAATTTTATTTCGTTATGCTAAAGAATTATTCCATTATTCTTTAAACATTCAACTTAGTCATAATATTGCCCAGAATTCTAAAGTAGTCATTTAGTATATTAGGAAAACATAAGCAAACCAGTCAAAGCAAACAATAAAATTCATGTCCAGATTTGAATATGTTTTTTATGAATGGGAGCATGTTTTAAGTACAATGTAGGATAATAATCAGTATATTTAGCATTATTCCCATATTGTTTTCTTTTATAAAGCATTTAAATGCTTTTAATGTGGTACGGCAATGTGATTCTTGCCTTTAAAAAAAACCCTGGGTTTTCTGTGCCATAAAAACATTGTAATGAAAACCATCACTTGGAAGAAAACAAAGCTCGTCCACCAGTCTACATTTCACACAAACCAGTTTGGAAAGCATTGATAATTCTTATGCACCTGCAAGTTTGGTAGTAGTCATCTTGGCATTCAACATGTAATTACATATTTACACATTTAAAATGTTCTACACTTACAAAAACATCTAGTAGAAACATAGAAACATAGAAATCTGACGGCAGAAAAAGACCTCCTGGTCCATCTAGTCTGCCCTTATACTATTTTCTGTATTTTATCTTAGCTTGGATATATGTTTATCCCAGGCATGTTTAAATTCAGTTACTCTGGATTTACCAACCACGTCTGCTGGAAGTTTGTTCCAAGGATCTACTACTCTTTCAGTAAAATAATATTTTCTTATGTTGCTTTTGATCTTTCCCCCAACTAACTTCAGATTGTGTCCCCTTGTTCTTGTGTTCACTTTCCTATTAAAAACACTTTCCTCCTGGACCTTATTTAACCCTTTAATATATTTAAATGTTTCGATCATGTCCCCCCTTTTCCTTCTGTCCTCCAGACTATACAAATTGAGTTCATTAAGTCTTTCCTGATACGTTTTATGCTTAAGACCTTCCACCATTCTTGTAGCCCGTCTTTGGACCCGTTCAATTTTGTCAATATCTTTTTTGTAGGTGAGGTCTCCAGAACTGAACACAGTATTCCAAATGTGGTCTCACCAGCATTCTATATAGCGGGATCATAATCTCCCTCTTCCTGCTTGTTATACCTCTAGCTATGCAGCCAAGCATCCTACTTGCTTTCCCTACCGCCTGACTGCACTGTTCACCCATTTTGAGACTGTCAGAAATCACTACCCCTAAATTCTTTTCTTCTGAAGTATTTGCTAACACAGAACTGCCAATACAATACTCAGATTGAGGATTCCTTTTCCCCAAGTGCATTATTTTACATTTGGAAACATTAAACTGCAGTTTCCATTGCTTTGACCATTTATCTAGTAAAGCTAAATCAGACATTCTATTCACATATATAATTCCCATTGAACCCCTTCGGAGTCTAAGACTGATACCGAAGATCTAAGAGATCTTTTGAAACCAAGTCAGTTGGAGGATGAAATGTGTAAATGCACACACAACCATTTAAAAATCTGTAATTCTTCATCATTACATTGACACACAGATGTAGGTAAGTGTCTTATTTGAAAGGGAGTTTGGTTGCTATAAGGTAAATGAAGAGAGGGGCTGTTTTCAAGAGACTTTTACCCTTGAGATCAAAGATGCAACCAAATGTATGCAGTATGATGTATTATTATTATTATTATTATTATTATTATTATTATTATTATTATTATTATTTATTGGATTTGTATGCCGCCCCTCTCCGCAGACTTGGGGCGGCTAACAACAGTAACAAAACAGTATAATCCAATACTAAAAACAGTTAAAACCCATTAATATAAAAACCAAACATACATACAGACATACCATGCATAAAATTTTAAAGGCCTAGGGGGAAAGTGTATCTCAATTCCCCCATGCCTGGCGGCAGAGGTGGGTTTTAAGTAGCTTACGAAAGGCAAAGAGAGGGGGCAATTCTAATCTCTGGGGGGAGTTGGTTCCAGAGGGCCGGGGCCGCCACAGAGAAGGCTCTTCCCCTGGATGCACATATACAGTATATCCATGTAACATGAAAGGAACGTTGCAGAAGAATGCTACTGATGTTGACATTGGCATTTTCTCTGGCAGAAAGTTGCAGGAGGCCTGGCAGCCGAAATCGGTGCTCGGGAGCCTGTTTTCACTGGTAGACCACTCACGCCACCATAGGTACCCCCATTAGTGATGTTGAGCTGACCACACCCACACTGACCATGCTTATCCTATCCCATCCTATCCCATCCCATCCTATCCCTAACCTGCTGGTTATAATATACTTCCAGCATGTGTCTTTCAGCTGTGGCGAGGGGGGCGTTTGCCCAGGTTCACCTGGTGCACCAGTTGCGGCCCTATTTGGACCGGGACTCACTGTTCACAGTCACTCATGCCCTCATCACCTCGAGGCTCGACTACTGTAATTCTCTCTACATGGGGCTACCTTGGAAAAGTGTTCGGAAACTTCAGATCGTGCAGAATGCAGCTGCGAGAGCAATCATGGGCTTCCCTAAATATGCCTATGTCACACCAACACTCTGCAGTCTGCATTGGTTGCCGATCAGTTTCCGGTCACAATTCAAAGTGTTGGTTATGACCTATAAAGCCCTTCATGGCACCAGGCCAGATTATCTCAGGGACCGCCTTCTGCCGCACGAATCCCAATGACCGGTTAGGTCCCACAGAGTGGGCCTTCTCCGGGTCCCGTCAACTAAACAATGTCGGTTGGTGGGGCCCAGGGGAAGAGCCTTCTCTGTGGCAGCCCCGACCCTCTGGAACCAACTCCCCCCAGAGATTAGAATTGCCCCCACCCTCCTTGCCTTTTGTAAGCTCCTCAAAACCCACCTCTGCCGTCAGGCATGGGGGAACTAAGATAATTCCCCCCCCTAGGCTTCTACAATTTACACATGGTATGTTTGTATGTATGATTGGTTTTATAACAAGGGTTTTTAGATATTATAGTATTGGATTGTTACATTCTGTTTTTGTCACTGTTGTTAGCCGCCCCGAGTCCACGGAGAGGGGCGGCATACAAATCCAATAAATAAATAAATGAATATTGATTGTGACCTACAACGCCTTTCTCCAATTACTTCTGCCTGTCTGGTAAGATTTGATAGGATTGGCATGCTCCAGGTCCCATCATGTAACAGTCCCATCTTGCCTTGTTTCCTGTTGTATTTACTGCAAGGCACTGCTTCACCCAAAGCATACAGGATTGGCCACAATCCTACCCGCCTTTTGGAAAGCCATGAATCCCTGGCTTTTTTTCCAGGAACTAGGTAGGGAGTTTTTGTGACTGAATAACAGAATAACAGAGTTGGAAGGGACTTCGGAGGAAACCCTAATCCATTTCAGCCAAAGATTGCCTAGGGCTTTCCACCCATTGCTTTGGATGGATGAAATTGCCTAATGTACAATACTTTTATTTTTTAAAAAATATGGCTTTTATTTTTATTTATTTATTATTTATTACTTAGATTTGTATGCCGCCCCTCTCCGAAGACTCGGGGCGGCTCACAACACGTGGAAACAAATCATAAATAATCTGACAATTTAAAATATTAAAGATTTAAAAAAGACCCCATATACTAACAGACATACACACAAGCATACCATATATAAATTAGACATGCCCAGGGGAAGATGTTTCAGTTCCCCCATGCCTGACGGCAAAGGTGGGTTTTAAGGAGTTTACGGAAGGCAGGAAGTGTAGGGGCAGTTCTAATCTCCGGGGGGAGTTGGTTCCAGAGGGCCAGTGCCGCCATCTGTGTATGGTTTTATTTTACCTATTTATTTAATTGGACTTCTAGGCAACCCTTCTCTTACATAATGAAATCAATACAGTACAAAACTTGAGAAACTCAATATAAAACTTATAAACAATATAAAACCTAATCTAATACATTTAACTAACATTAGTCAGTCATTCATCCCGTCGGTCAGAGCATGAAGGCAAGGCTCAACAGCCCTGAGCCTGCAGGCAAAGATATGTTTTTAGCCAGGAGGGTGGGGGCGATACGAATCTCTGGGGGGAGATGATTCCAAAGGGTAGGAGCTGCCACAGAGAAGGCCCTTCCCCTGGGCTCCGCCAGGCGACACTGCTTGACTGATAGGACCTGGAGAAGGCCAACTCTGTGGACCCTAACCGGTCGCTGGGATATGTGAGGCAGTATGCGGTCCCATAAGTAATTTGATCCTAAGCCATATAGGGCTTTATAGGTAATTACCAACATGATTTAGTTTTCATGATTGGGTGGTAATATAAATTAATAAATGAATGAATAAAGAATAACAATACTTTAAAGCTGACATTGGAACATCATATTTTGGCTGTGCCGAGGAGGGCGTTTGCCCAGGTCCGCCTGGTGCACCAGTTGTGGCCTTATTTGGACAAGGAGTCACTGCTCACAGTCACTCATGCCCTCATCACCTCGAGGTTCGATTACTGCAATGCTCTCTACATGGGGCTACCTCTGAAAAGTGTTCGGAAACTTCAGATCGTGCAGAACGCGGCCGCAAGAGCCATTGTGGGGCTTCCTAGATTCACCCACGTTTCTGCAACACTCCGTGGCCTGCATTGGCTGTCGATTAGTTTCCGGTCACAATTCAAAGTGTGCATGGCATTGGACCAGAGTACCTCCGGAACCGCCTGCAACCAATAAGGTCCCACAGAGTTGGCCTTCTCCAGGTCCCGTCGACCAAACAATGTCGTTTGGCGGGCCCCAGGGGAAGAGACTTCTCTGTGGCAGCCCCGGCCCTCTGATATCAACTCCCCCCGGAGATTAGAACCTTCCCCCACACTCCTTGTCTTTTGTAAATTACTCAAGACCTATCTATACTGCTAGGCATGGGGGAGTTGAGACACCTTTCCCCCAGGCTTTTTTATATTTATGTTTGGGTATGTATATGTTGTTTGCTTTTAAAAAATATAATAGGGTTTTATGTGCTTTTTAATATTAGATTTGTTTTCGCTGGAATATTGTTTTTATTATTGTTGTGAGCCGCCCCGAGTCTTCGGAGAGGGGTGGCATACAAATCTAATAAATTGAATTGAATTGAATTATAAAATACACATTATTACCATGCATCTGAGCGGTTTTGTCAGTAACCATAATCACAGCCGCACATATTTGTATGAACACATATGTAATTATGTACTCCAAGAACTTTATGATCTTGGGTTTTGCAGAAATAGCTCTTTTAGGAATTTGGCAAGGGTAAGAAGCGCAATTCTGGAAAATGAGGAGAAGGCAGGCAAACACGGATGAGAGAACAGAGAACATGGCTTTCTGGTAGCCTCAAAGGGTGTCATGCATTATTTGACTCCAAGGACTGCCTGAGATCACCTAGTATCGTGCAGAATGCAGCTGCGAGAGCAGTCATGGGCCTACCTAGGTATGCCCATGTTTCACCAACACTCTGCAGTCTGCATTGGTTGCCGATCAACTTCCGGTCACAATTCAAAGTGTTGGTTATGACCTTTAAAGCCCTTCATGGCACTGGACCAGAATATCTCCAAGATAGCCTGCTGCCGCACGAATCCCAGCGACCGATTAGGTCCCACAGAGTGGGCCTTCTCCGGGTCCCGTCAACTAAACAATGTCGGTTGGTGGGCCCCAGGGGAAGAGCCTTCTCTGTGGTGGCCCCGGCCCTCTGGAACCAACTCCCCCCGGAGATTAGAACTGCCCCTACTCTCCTTGCCTTTCGTAAGCTCCTTAAGACCCACCTGTGTCGTCTGGCATGGGGGAACTGAGACATCTCCCCCGGGCATATACAATTTATGAATGGTATGTGTGTATGTATGTATGTTTAGAAAATGGAGTTTTTTAAATGTTTTTAGTAGAAATTTAGATTTGTTGTAAATTGTTTTTTCACTTTGTTGTGAGCTGCCCCGAGTCTGCTGAGAGGGGCGGCATACAAATCTAAATAAACATAAACATAAACATAGTAATAAAGCAGCGTTCATTTAAGGCCAATAGATATTTCTGAGTTTCGCAGTTGTTGTTACCTTAACAGCTTTGTTGAATCTTAAACAAAAATCTCGGAAGATCTGAAAGCACTCTTCCAGTTTCATAGTTTCTTTGTCTTCGCACAAAAAGTCTATAAGGGTGTGTGCTTCTTTCATCAGGTCTCGTTTCCAATGGTCGAGTTCTTTCAATTCTTTAACAGCAAACTTTAAAGAAAAGAAAAATACATGAATGATTATTTCTACGTGCTGTGCATGCAGTTGCTAATTTCAGAACCAGTGAAATTTAGAGTGTCATCTGTAGCAAAAGGACTAGTAAAGATCGTAGCCCTGGCATAACCATTGCTGTGCTCACCTTGATCTACATAAAACTTTTTATCCTGCCAGTCAAACAGGTTTTGGGGTTGTTGTTTTTTTTAAAGTATGGCACAAACCTGTGATACTAGTTTATACAAAACAGAAGTAGAACGAGTGGGCACTTCATGGACAATAATATCATTATGCCACCAGCATTCAACATTTAGAAATTAATCAAACATATTATTTATTTGATTATTTATTTATTAATTGGACTTTTATGCCACCCCTCTCTGAGGACTTAGGGCGGCTTGCAACATATAAAATAACAATATACAGTGTTCCCTCGATTTTCGCGGGTTCGAACTTTGTGAAAAGTCTATACCACGGTTTTTCAAAAATATTAATTAAAAAATACTTTGCAGTTTTTTCCCCTATACCATGGTTTTTCCTGCCCGATGACGTCATATGTCATCGCCAAACTTTCATCTGACTTTAATAAATATTTTTTTAAATAAACTTTAATGAATAAACATGGTGAGTAATGATCTAAATGGTTGCTAAGGGAATGGGAAATTGCACTTTAGGGGTTTAAAGTGTTAAGCGAAGGCTTGTGATACTGTTCATAGACAAAAATAGTGTATTTACTTCCGCATCTCTACTTCGTGGAAATTTGACTTTCGCGGGCGGTCTCGGAACACATCCCCCGTGAAAAGTGAGGGAACACTGTATAACATCCTGAATCCAATTAATAATTGACAATCTAAAACCCGAAAGACCATAGAAAACATTCATACCCATTCAATCCACTAACTCACATAACTTTCCTTGGCCAGGGGGCAGAAGTCTAATAGCTCTACGCCTGGTGACATAAATGGGTCTTGAGACTCTTATGGAAGGCAAGGAGGGTGGCAGCAGTACGAATATCCGGGGGGAGCTGATTCCAGCGGGCTGGGGCCGCCACAGAGAAGACTCCTCCCCTAGACCCCACCAAACGACATGGTCTAGTTGATGGGGCCTGGAGAAGGCCAACTCTGTGGGATCTGACTGGTCGCTGGGACTCATGTAACTCATATTATACCTCTCTTCACAAAAAGGAAAGGAATAGAATATAGCACATGCTCATTATTTTCATGCCAAATATTTCATTTGATCTACAATGATACAGAAAATGTCCCCTGTCCTATAGTCTCTCCTATATCTCCTATATCTTCTCTTCTATCTCTTCTATCCATCATCTTATGACCTATAAAGCCCTTCATGGCATCGGACCAGAATACCTCCGGGACCGCCTTCTGCCGCACGAATCCCAGCGACCGGTTAGGTCCCACAGAGTTGGCCTTGTCCGGGTCCCGTCGACTAAACAATGTCGTTTGGCGGGACCCAGGAGAAGAGCCTTCTCTGTGGCGGCCCCGACCCTATGGAACCAGCTCCCCCTGGAGATTAGAACTGCCCCCACCCTCCTTGCCTTTCCTAAAGTTCTTAAGACCCATCTCTGTCGTCAGGCATGGGGGAACTGACACATCTCCCCCGGGCCTATACAGTTTATACATGGAATGTTTGTGTGTGTGTTTGCTTTTAATAATGGGGTTTTTAGTGTTTTTTAAATTATTAGATTTGTTTTTTACATTGTTCTTGTTATTGTTGTGAGCCGCCCCGAGTCTATAGAGAGGGGCGGCATACAAATCTAATAAATAAATAAATAAATAAATGAATGAATGAATGAATGAATAAATAAATAAAATCTATCTATTATCTCTCTTTTATCTCTTATATTTTCTGCTATTCTCTCTAGTTATATTTTATTCCTATATTTCTCTTCTGTACTCTCTTTGATACATTCTACTCGTATAAATCCTGTATAACCTTCATTTTGTTTTATTGTGTATTGAACAAAACAAATAAATAATAAAAATACCCAACCATGAATCTCAGCTAAAATTATCCCTAAGGAGTATAAACAGAGAGCATCCTCCTATATGTATCAACAGCTTCAGTATCTCTTCTTGTGATTAATGTAGCCCTTTGGAACACTGGGTTTCAATTTCAAACTCAGATCCTATTTAGCAGGCAACCAGTAATATATATTTGATCACGGTGCTGCAATCATGCATTAAAAAAAAAAAAATCTGGAATTTTTCCAATCCCTTTTATTATTATTTTCTTTTAAAAAAACATGAAACAGAATCAAAGGATTCAGAACTTTCATTCCATTCAGAACTTCAATTCATTCCCTAAAACAGTGTTTCCCAACCTTGGCAACTTGAAGATATCTGGACTCCAATTCCCAGAATTCCCCAGCCAGCATTTGTTGGCTGGGGAATTCTGGGAGTTGAAGTTCAAATATCTTCAAGTTGCCAAGGTTGGGAAACACTGCCCTAAAAGATCCTTTAAAAAAAAAAGTGCTGTCATTGCCAGACTTAAGCTTTATTTTCCTGATGACTTTGGTTAGGAAATAAAAGGGAAAGCCTGAAGGTTAAAGGCATGGAGATATATAAATGCTGTTCTAAGAAAGGTGAATTATCTTAAAGTCATCAGTTATCCCAAAAGGAAAAAAAGCCATTTCACTCAGCAAAGCAGTTATGAAGATAACCTAAAGAAGGAGTTTGAAAAATTGGCTCCACCTTTCTTATTAGGTAGGTTTGTTTCTGAATCACAATGAGAGCAAATTTTTAAATCAGGTTATTCATTCAGCATTTTTAGTAAAGTAACCTGGAATTAGTCTAATTAAAATTAATAGGAAAATTATATGTCTGTTGCCTCAAATTTTAGGCTTTCAGTATTAACATTTTAAAAAGGGACATTAGCACCTTTAATATAGCAGTCGAGGGTTCTTTTTAACATCAGGAAAACATGTGTTTTTCTTCTTTGTCAAGGTTATTTATTTTTGTATGCAAAAATCCATCTTTTCAGTGCTAAACAATAAATAGTGTATTCCGAAAGTCCTTGAATACACTTGCAAATTTTAAGAAAGATACAAAATCGGCTGGAGAAGAATAACATAACCCAGAAATTTGCTGTAGGATGTTTTCTAGAATCAACATTTTCTATTGTTCAAGTCTCACATGTAATCAATCTCTTTTATTGTTTGATCTTTTGCTTT
Organism: Erythrolamprus reginae; assembly: GCF_031021105.1. Taxonomy (NCBI): domain Eukaryota; kingdom Metazoa; phylum Chordata; class Lepidosauria; order Squamata; family Dipsadidae; genus Erythrolamprus; species Erythrolamprus reginae. The sequence continues at coordinate 73,423,665 of NC_091956.1, read as the reverse complement.
CTGACTTATTACATATACCGAATATACAATATGCTTCATTTTTCTGTCTCTACTTTATAAAGAGACTTTGATGCCTGAATTACTTAGTATTTCACACTTTTGTGTGGGCAAAGAAGCTGCTTTGCAAAGGTAAAAGTTTCTTCAATTCTGGGATCAAGTCCTTATCAGCTACAAATCAAATTTATGATGCAAACAAAAGATTAACAAGACATTAGGAAAACTTAAACATTTCTCAATACTGAATAGGTGATACAAAATCATTTGTAGTAGTAACTATTACCGATAAAGTACAAGAGTATCTAAGAACAGTTGGCGCCTATCATCAATGTCAAGTATAATACCTAATATTAAAGGCTAAACAATAAACTGTCGGTTTAGATAGGTTTGACACTTACATATATTTTTCATGCTTCATATAATTGCATTTGTTGCTTACAAAGTTCAAATATAGATGTTAATGCCTACTTAAAGCTTTCATCTTAAGATCTCATGTATTTAAAGATATTACAGTCTAGTAATATTATAGTCGGAGACCCAATTTTGTTACCATTTTTATTGCAGTTAAATTAATCCTGCTTTTCCAATAAACTGCTTCTTGGAAACGGAAGCAGGAAAGGTTGCAAACCATTAAAACCAAACTTCACTCTAAATATTTTCCCATTTATCTATAGTAATAAGAATTGTCAACTGTTTAAAATTTTACTTTCTCATATTATTTAGAATACTTTCAGAATCTTTACTTAATGTGTATATTTAGTGTGTTAAGTGTAACTAACATAATGTAAACACCAGGCAAGACGTGAATATAGGCCTCTTATTGGACTTACACAATAGTTTCAATTAACTACAGGTATCTTCGGCTTACGACCATTCATGAACGACAATTCAAATAATGACAACCTCAGAAAAAGTTATGACTTATTCTCTGTTACAACTATTGCATATCCCCCATAGTTACAGTATGAGTGCTTGGCAATGGGCTTACATTTATAATTATAGCAACATCTTGTGGGCATATAATCATGATTTTGCAACCTTCTCTGAGTCTCTTTGCAAAGAAGCAAAGTCAATTGGGAAAGCTGGATTCACTTAACAACTACAGTAAAATGTTCATAAAATTATGTCCCTAACTATAATATCACTCAGTAACATGGAATCTTAATGGGTCTTGCCTCCCAAGGACAATTCCATCTGTCCGTCCATTACCCTGGGGGGGGGGAACTATTGACCCCCCTCAGAGAGGGTAGGTAACTTGGGTGTCCTCCTCGATCGACAGCTGACATTGGAACATCATCTTTCGGCTGTGGCGAGGAGGGCGTTTGCCCAGGTTCGTCTGGTGCACCAGTTGCGGCCCTATTTGGACAGGGAGTCATTGCTTACAGTCACTCATGCCCTTATCACCTCGAGGTTCGATTACTGCAATGCTCTCTACATGGGGCTACCTTTGAAAAGTGTTCGGAAACTCCAGATCGTGCAGAACGCGGCTGCGAGAGCCATCGTGGGGCTTCCCAGATTCGCCCACATATCTACAACACTCCGTGGCCTGCATTGGCTGCCGATCAGTTTCCGGTCACAATTCAAAGTGTTGGTCATGACCTTTAAATCCCTACATGGCATTGGACCAGAGTACCTCCGGAACCGCCTGCTACCGCACGAATCCCAGCGTCCCACAGAGTTAGCCTTCTCCGGGTCCCATCGACTAAACAATGTCATTTGCCGGGCCCCAGGGGAAGAGCCTTCTCTGTGGCGGCCCCGGCCCTCTGGAATCAACTCCCCCCGGAGATTAGAACTGCTCCCACCCTCCTTGTCTTCCGTAAACTACTTAAGACCCACCTATACCGCCAGGCATGGGGGATTTGAGACATCTTTCCCCCAGGCTTATTATAATTTATGTTTGGTATGTATGTGCTGTTTGGTTTTTAATTATGATAGGGTTTTTAGTTTTTTAATATTAGATTTGTGCCATTACAATATTGTTTTTATCGTTGTTGTGAGTCGCCCCGAGCCTTCGGAGAGGGGCGGCATACAAATCTAATAAATTATTATTATTATTATTATTATTATTATTATTATTATTAATTAAGACAAAAGCTCTAAGCAGTTATAGCCTTATATAGCTGAACATTGCGAGCCACAAATGCAATTTTAAGGACAGAAAACACACATAAGAGTCAAATCTGTCTAATATAAATGCTAATAGGTTTAGTAGATATGATCCATAAAACAGCAAAACAAAGCATTCATAAAAATGCTATTCATAAAAAGTTATAGTCTAAAATAAGTGCTTCTTTCTTCTAGAAGTAAATTAATTCTTTATCTCAGAAAGCCTCGTTCTGTAAGACTAATCTGAGAAGCATGACGTCAATTGTAAAAATACCGATTAGAGTATACTAATGAATATTACAAAATGCAACTTCTTATCTGAGACACATTAGGGTAGCCTGACTCTAATTACTAATTTACAAAACCAATAAGATGCTAATTCCTGTTGTTCCAACCATTCTGTCCTTTCAATAATGAATAAAATACTAAACAGACTTTTAAAAACCAGGATGTTTAAAATAGTCTATAATGGAAGAACTTTTAACAAATACAATCTAAGATTGTAGGAAAGAATGCTTTGATCATCAGTATAAAGGCAAACGGATGGGTTCAATCGCCTTAAGCATTATACTACTTGCCTTTCATCAAATTGAAACAGTGGTGCAATTAAATGTTTCTACTCAGCTTCATAACTACATCAGCTCAAAGCTACTGAAAAAGCACATATTTGTTAAGAAAAGAAGCCTTTTAAAAGCATTATTATTTCCGCGAGCAGAGGAAAGTGGGTGGGCAGGAAATGCCATTGATCAACCAGTTAGCACTGCTTAAATAATAGGCACTTGACACAACCATTTCACACAAATTAAGGAAGCATACCCTTGCAGGACAACAATTAACAATGAAGTCGCTTTGACTGTGAAAAGCAACCTCTTAAAACACCTACAGAATTTTAGCAAGATTATCACTGAAAAGGGGTTTTAAGGGAAACAAGGGGTTTATTATCTGCTAAGCACACCAACTGAATTTAAAATTATGCAACTCAATATATATCAAGCGTCTGTGACAAACCTGAAGAAATCCTTCCATCTGCCGAAAAAGTTCTGTGTCCCGGCGAATACTATCCTTTAGAGATTTTGTCTTTGATGACAGGGAGTGAAGTTCATTTTCAATATTTTCTAGGGAAATCCTGCAGGAAAACAGTAATTTCAATCTACTTTGGAAAAGAGAATGTCCCCGTTGAAATGTGAACAACTTAGAACATACTAATTGCTAATCGAACACATTAGTGAACAGACAATCGAATTAAGCAAATGATCAGTCAACATTAAGTTGCACCATGACGTTCACAACACAAGTTGATGCATATGCATTAATGTAATATGAGTGTTACGATACTGATTCGTAAGTGGAAGGATACAGTGATGGCAAGCTGTTAAATAATATGATTGTTACACTAAACCTAACTTTAATCAGTCCATTCAGTTGGTTAATAAGTATAACCCCAGTAAGCTTTAGTAAGTTAACTGCCATAAAAAAATCATTTAAAAGTCAATCTCTAAATGGGAAAGCTGCATATATCGTTCTTTTTGCTGTGAAAAGGAAAACAGAGTATACAGTAAATATTTCCTGAGAACTGCAACAATATCGCCAAAAAGGCTTCTAGAGTTGTTAACCTGATCCTATGCATCTTCTGCTCTGGCAATCTCACGTTACTCACCAGAGCCTACAAAACTTTTGCCAGACCCATCCTTGAATACAGTTCATCTGTCTGGAACCCATACTACATCTCGGACATCAACACCCTTGAAAATGTCCAAAGATACTTCACCAGTACTTCACCTTCACTCCTCCACTCGAAACAGAATACCCTACGAAAGCAGACTATCAATCCTAGGTCTAGAAAGCTTAGAACTACGTCACCTAAAACACGACCTAAGTATTGCCCACAGGATCATATGCTGCAACGTTCTACCTGTCAATGACTATTTCAGCTTCAATCATAACAACACAAGAGCACACAACAGATTCAAACTTAATATTAACCGCTCCAAACTTGACTGTAAAAAATATGACTTCAGCAACCGAGTTGTCGAAGCGTGGAACTCATTACCTGACTCAGTAGTGTCAACCCCTAACCCCCATCACTTCTCCCTTAGACTATCCACGATTGACCTCTCCAGGTTCCTTAGAGGTCATTAAGGGGCGTGCATAAGTGCACCAGTGTGCCTTCCGTCCCCTGTCCAATTGTCTTTCCTTTATCTCCTTTATCTTTTCTTCCTTTCAAATATGTTCACCTATACTTTTATATCTTTTCTTCTATTCTTTTCTTTACTTATATTATTACATATCTTTCTCTTCAACGTGTATTATGTATTGGACAAAATAAATAAATAAATAAATAAATAATAATAAACTTTTCATGCTCAAACTCTGCACACCAATTTAAATGCCCTGTGTAGAAAATAACCCAATGCTTACATGTTTCTTACTTACCTTGCTGCTTCAGGAACATGGTGCAATTTTTCTGAAAAGGCGAGAAGAACTTTATCTTTCTTTTGGGCTTCCTGAAAAGGACAAAAACCTTGAGTAACATGTCATTTCATTCAACAGAAACCAAGGGATGCAATGTGGATGTTTCGCCACAGCAGTTAAGAAGTTTCCTGCTTTAAACCTAATTTAAAGATTATCTCATGGACCGCCTTCTGCTGCACGAATTCCAGCGACCAGTTAGGTCCCAAAGAGTGGGTCTTCTCCATGTCCCGTCAACTAAACAATGCCGCTTGGCGGGACCCAGGGGAATAGCCTTCTCTGTGGTGGCCCCGACCCTCTGGAACCAAATCCCCCCCAGAGATTAGAATTGCTCCCACCCTCCTTGCCTTTCGTAAGCTACTTAAAACCCACCTCTGCCGCCAGGCATGGGGGAATTGAGATACCCTTTCCCCCTAGGCCTTTACAATTGTATGCATGGTATGTCTGTATGTATGTTTGGTTTTTTTAAAATTATAATGGGTTTTAATTGTTTTTAGTATTGGATTATTGTCATACGCTGTCTTATTATTGCTGTTAGCCGCCCCGAGTCTCTGGAGAGGGGCGGCATACAAATCCAATAAATAAATAAATAAATAGATTAAGAAAACTGATAAGGTTGATCATAATTGTGGACATTGTTAGAAAGACCGAGTATAATCTACCACTGAATACAATCATTTTGCAGTAGGGAAGACCATTGGATAAAGGCTGCATACTAATCTGAAAACTAATCTGAACACAATTGAGTCTAAAATTTATGTCACTAAAATAGTTGTTAACTGAGTTTTGCCCCATTTTAACAACTTTCTTGCAATGGTTGTTAAGCGAATCCCTGCACCTGTTATGTTTATTAAAGGGAACCTAGCTTCCCCATTGACTTTGCTTATCAGAAGGTTGCAAAGGCTGATCACGTGACAACCCCTCAACACTGATCACGTGACAGCCCCCCAACATTAAAAATACAATATGAGTCAATTGCCAAGCATCTGACTATGAGATTGCTGCAATGGTCGCTAGGATGAAAAATGTCACAAGTTGCTTTTTTCAGCCCTGTTGTAATGTTGAACAGTTACTAAATGAATTAATGTAAGTTAGGAGCCGAGGTAGCGCAGTGCGTAGAGTGCAGTACTGCAGGCCGCTAATGCTGACTGCTAGATCTGTAGGTCAGTGGTTCAAATCTCATCACCGGCTCAAGCTTGACTCATCTTTCCATCCTTCTGAGATGAGTAAAATGAGGACCCGGATTGTGGGGGCAATATGCTGGCTCTGTTAAAAAGTGCTATTGCTAACATGTTGTAAGGCGCCCTGAGTCTAAGGAGAAGGGCGGCATAAAAAATTGAATAAATAAGTAAATAAAGCTGAGGACCTGTCTGTACAACATTTCTTGCTTAATCTCTTTTTTGTCATCCCTCTGGACACTTCAAATTAGCTCTTAAAACAGTGTTTGTAAAATATTAACAAAATCACTAAAATGAATGCTAAATTTTAGATTCTTAGGAGCATATAGCAAACTGAGCAAGGAGTAGGAAATACAATCTGCTCCTCAATTCTTGCAGCCCCTATCTGTCCCAAAATATCCTATATATTACCCAGTCCTTCTGCTTAGATGTCTATAGTCTTTTATCTCAGAAATGGCAATTTACATACCAAAGCAACAAAATGAAGTAGATTCATCCCAGGCTTGTTTGCTTTTGTATCTGCCAACTTGAGTAATGAGGATAGCTTGAAGCCAACTGCATTGCCAGCGAAGCCTCCCTATGCAGAAGAGCGGAGGGGGAGGCAGAAGAGATATGGGAGGTCAGTCCACAATGCTTGACATTCTTTGCCCTACTGCCATCTGCAAAGAGGCTAATCCACTTACTGCATTCATAATATTCCCAGCCTGAAGCACCAAGTGCAATATGGCATGCAACTCTTCACAGCACATCAGCTCTAGAAAAATACACAAGAAGTATTATCCAATGGGCATTTGTTTAGGAAGCAAATATATATATTTGAAGGAATCAGATCTGGTGGCCTAGAGGTTAATTCTCTGCCTTACAAGGCAGAAGGTGCCGGATCAAATCCCAGTAGGGGTATGGCTAGCTGATGAGGCCAGAACAAGGCCAAAATAGTGCTATCCTAGTCTCCCTTAATTTTAAAAATTCAGCAAAAACATGTGTTTTTGTTTTTTGAAGAATTTGAAAATTAAGGGAGACTAGGATAGATCTATTTAGGCCTTATTATATATATATATATGATGTTCCTTCAATACACCAGGGTGATTCGACACTAAATATGTAACTCTTCCCTGGTGCAGAGCTGAAGGGATTGGATACTGTAGCCTAGAGGTTACAAGGCAAAGGTTGGAGGTTCAAGTCCCAATGAGGGTATGTTTAGCTGATGAGGCCAAAATAAGGCTGAAATAGATCTATCCCAGTCTCACTTAATTTTCAAATTCAGCAAAAAAAACATGTGATACATATATATATGTTTTCGTAGATTTGTACAGATATGTATATGACAAATATAGAGTATATATGTATATCACACACACACACACAAACACATTCCTTAGCTGGAGCTAAGGAAAACTTTATCAGTTGCCTTATTTGGCCAATCTTTGGCTAATAGTTGTTTTTTTAAAAAGTTTATTCTGAACTCTGAGGTTGTACTCTATAACAGGAGTCACCAATCTTTCGGACCTCAGGGACCACTAAATTCATAATTTTAAATCCAGTAATATGGATTTTTAAAAAAGATAAATAGTATTTAGTGCAGAGGCCTTCAAAGTTGGCAACTTTAAAACTTGTAAATTTTAACTTCCAGAATTCTGAAGTCCACACGTCTTAAAGTTGCCACGTTTGGGGACCTCTGATTTAGTGAAATATAAAAATGCAAATTATTTTTCTGCTGGGCCATTAAAATTTTCTCGTCGACCATCAGTGGTCCATGGACCACCAGTTGGTCACCACTGCTCTATAAGATGGACCACTGCACTCCAGACAAGGAAAGCCAAGCTTTTAGGCTCCATCATGATAACTCATCTTCATTTTGATATTTTATTTGATACTATGACTACAGTATCCTTTTAAACTAGTTGTGGGGGTTTGGAATGGAAAGCAGTGTTCTCCAATGGTGCATCTCCTTCAATAGCAGTTGTTTGATGGTGGAAAGATGCCAGAAGCTGATTAACTTGAGGAACCCCTACGTATTTAGATGTTTCTGCATGTCTAATGGACAGAAAGAATCATTCCTCAGGCCAATAAATGTCCAAGTAGCACAACAGATTTAAGCCAGGGTAAGTATTTTTGCCAATCAGCAACATAGATAAGAGAAATGCAACATGATTATATTTTAAGAATCAATGGATGGTTTCATATATTTTTCTAATTCATTCTGTGATTTACAGTACTGTATACAGTATTGGTGCAAGATTTGGCAATTGCTGCGATTTGCAAATTATAATTTAGGTGTTTGGGAATCCAGCTTCTTTTAAATTATTCACTATCAACACTAGGAAGCCATGTCATAAAGTTATTCAATAAACCCATGACTAAACATACTGTGGCTTTAATATTAGTCTAAAATCACTGACTACCTATCTGCACAATGCAATGATTTTTATTCAATAAATTAAGCACCATTGCTCAGTCAAAATAGCACTGCAACAATGAATAATGCATAAAGGAAAAATGAATGCACATTTGTGCTGTTCCCAAAATTTAATAAGATTATTAGAAAACTCCTTGTTATGCAAAGTTTTGGAAAAGAAAATTATATGATATTAAGAAAAGCAAAATCAGAATACAGGAAAAAATAGAAAAGGGGTGAATGATACTATCCACTTCAGAATACAGTGATACCTCATCTTACAAACCCCTCGTCATACAAACTTTTTGAGATACAAACCTGGGGTTTAAGATTTTTTTTGCCTCTTCTTCCAAACTATTTTCACCTTACAAACCCAAGCTGCTGCCACTGGGATGCCCCAGCGCCCGTTTTTGCACTGCTGGGATTCCCCTCAGGCTCCCCTCCATGGGAAACCCCGCCTCCGGACTTCCGTGTTTTTGTGATGCTGCAGGGGAATCCCAGCAGCACAAAAATGGGCGCTTTGCTGGCAATGGAAGTCCGGAGGTGGGGTTTCCCAGCGAAGGGAGCATCAGTGAAATCGCAGCATCACAAAAACACGGAAGTCCGGATGTGTGGTTTCGAGGACTTCCGTGTTTTTGCAATGCTGCAATTTCACTGAGGCTCCCCTCACTGGGAAACCCCACCTCCGGACTTCCATTGCCAGCGAAGCACCCATTTTTGCACTGCTGGGATTCCCCTGCAACATCACAAAAACACGGAAGTCCAGATATGGGGTTTCCCATGGAGGGGAGCCTCATGGGAATCCCAGCAGTGCAAAAACGGGCGCTTTGACTGGCAAAAGGGGTGAGTTTTGGGCTTGCACGCATTAATTGCTTTTCCACTGATTCCTATGGGAAACATTGTTTCATCTTAAAAACTTTTCACCTTACAAACCTCATCCCGGAACCAATTAAGTTCGTAAGACGAGGTATCACTGTACATCAAACATTGTTATACACAAACATACACACTTGATTGATAACATATGTACATGGTGACACACACCCTTATGGAATGTGTCAGAGCTAGCTTCCTTCTTTAAATAGCTAATAGGTACCTGAAATTCCAGATTTCATCTCCCTAGTTAGTTGATTAACCTGCTAAGAAAAACAAGCTCCTAATGCATGCTGCAGCAAGTTTAATTACCCTTTGTAGCCATTTTTATAATTGTCATGTTTTTCTGTAGTGAAGTACACGATGGAGAAAATTCTTTTTTTAACACCATTGCTTCAATGCGCAGTGAATAGCTGAAAATAAACAAAATAAATTTTAGAATTTTGATGCAAGAAATAGTGAATTTAGGGCAAATAATAAGGATTGAACATTTCCTTACTTTGGCACCTGGATTAGCATATACATAAATGAATCTGCTTGACATAGTTTCGATAGATCGCCACTGTAATCTTTTAATCTCTTTACCTGGTGGTGGGTGGAATAAGGAAAATAAATAGATCAGAATTGAAGCAAAATGTTAAACAGAAAATTTAAGAGTCACCCCAGTAAAAAATTATTTTGAAGTTAATATGAAAATAGTATATGCCACGTCCACACTATTTAATATTTGGATTGGAAAATATGTTATGAGATACTTAAACTTCTTGTCTATTATTAAGGGAAAATGAAATGATACCACGACTACATTTTTTTTTAGAAGATTCCAGGGAAGGAAAAAAAGATAATGTATCCGATTGTTCCTTCTCACATTTTCCTGTAACATCTAATTTCAGCTCAGATGCTTTGTTTAATATTGTTGCAAATGATGATAGCATTCACCAATATTATCTGTGCTGAGTAAACTAACTTCCCTAGTCTTATGTCTCCAAATCTATGAAAATATTGTGCAAAAGTTCCAAACAGAGACTCAACAAGACTCAAACTCAACCCTGATAAGACGGAGTGGCTGTGGGTTTTGCCTCCCAAGGACAATTCCATCTGTCCATCCATTACCCTGGGGGGGGGAGTTATTGACCCCCTCAGCGAGGGTCCAACTTGGGCGTCCTCCTCGATCAACAGCTCACATTAGAGAACCATCTTTCAGCTGTGGCGAGGGGGGCGTTTGCCCAGGTTCGCCTGGTGCACCAGTTGCGGCCCTATTTGGACCGGGAGTCACTGCTCACAGTCACTCATGCCCTCATCACCACGAGGCTCGACTACTGTAACGCTCTCTACATGGGGCTACCTTTGAAAAGTGTTCGGAAACTTCAGATCGTGCAGAATGCAGCTGCGAGAGTAATCATGGGCTCTCCCAAATATGCCCATGTCACACCAACACTCCGCAGTCTGCATTGGTTGCCGATCAGTTTCCGGTCACAATTCAAAGTATTGGTTATGACCTATAAAGCCCTTCATGGCACCGGGCCAGATTATCTCAGGAACCGCCTTCTGCCGCACGAATCCCAGCGACCAGTTAGGTCCCACAGAGTGGGCCTTCTCCGGGTCCCATCAACTAAACAATGTCGGTTGGGCGGGCCCAGGGGAAGAGCCTTCTCTGTGGTGGCCCCGGCCCTCTGGAACCAACTCCCCCCAGAGATTAGAATAGCCCCCACCCTCCTTGCCTTTCGTAAGATCCTCAAAGCCCACCTCTGCCGTCAGGCATGGGGGAATTAAGATAATCTTTCCCCCTAGGCTTCTACAACTTATGCATGGTATGTTTGTATGTATGATTGGTTTTTATAACAAGGGTTTTTAGCTGTTGTAGTATTGGATTTTTTACATTCTGTTTTTTGTCACTGTTGTTAGCCGCCCCGAGTCCATGGAGAGGGGCGGCATACAAATCCAATAAATAAATAAATAAATCCAATAAATAAATAAAACAAGCAATTGTCCTAGGAAAAACACAGCCTGCTTTTTCACAATAAATTAATTTGACGACTTATAACCATTGAAAATTCTGTTTCATAAGTATCAGATACAGAGAGGTCTTCAAAATGTTTGCCCAAATGCAGAATAATGTACATACACCTGGAAGTTGTTAGCATTCAATGCTATGAAATAGTAGGACAGCTTGCCAACTCATTAGCACATAAATAATTAAAAAACAAGTTGTGTCTCATTTCTCTATGTTTCTCCTTTAGGAAGGCAATTCTTGGCCTCTATTCAAATGAGATGTTTCTTTCATTAAGGATTTCTTTGCCTTGGCATAGTTTAGAGTCCAAGGGTGGGTTTAACATGAAGAAAAACCTATTTTTAAACCAAATAAAATTTCACAATTTGCAAGTGGCTTTGCTCAATAGGTATTGCTAGCCATTTAAGGGAAGATCTGTCATACACCACGGTATTTGCCTGAAACGTATTACAAATAATGGGATTTGTAATTCAAACATTTAAAGAGCATTAGATTGAAGAAGACTATTTGGCTTAAAAGATATTTCTAAATTTACAGCACATTAAAAACTTCTGTAGCAATTAACAATTACTATGCCACAGAGACAATAACAGAATCACTCCCACATACTATGTAAATGAATGCAAACATATTATGTGTAAGTATTTATGAGACTCATTTGAATATATAGATTCTCTACATATGTGGCACTGTAAAAACAATGCACTTGCTAAAAACAAGGTTATTTTTGTGAAGTAAAATTACAATCGCAACTGACAACAGTGATGAGAGAAGGTTGCAAAACTTTCTATCATCCTGTCACCAGTTGGTAGCTAGAGGTACAGTGATACTTCATCTTACAAAGCCCTCATCATACAAACCTTTCGAGATACAAACCCGAGGTTGAAGATTTTTTTGCCTCTTCTTCCAAACTATTTTCACCCTACAAACCCAAGCCGCCGCCACTGGGATACCCCACCTACGGACTTCTGTTGCCAGCGAAGCGGCCATTTTTCCGCTGCTGGGATTCCCGAGGCTCCCCTCACTGGGAAACCCCACCTCCGGACTTCCGTGTTTTTGTGATGCTACAGGGGAATCCCAGCCGCGCAAAAACAGGCGCTTCACTGGCAACGGAAGTCCGGAGGTGGGGTTTCCCAGCGAGGGGAGCCTCAGAGAAATTGCAGCATCACAAAAACTTGGAAGTCCGGAGGTGGGGTTTCAAGGACTTCCGTGTTTTTGTGATGCTACAATTTCCCTGAGGCTCCCCTCTCTGGGAAACCCCACCTCCAGACTTCCGTTGCCAGGGAAGCACCCGTTTTTGTGCTGCTGGGATTCCCATGCTGGGATTCCCCTGCAGCATCACAAAAACACGGAAGTCCGGAGGTGGGGTTTCCCATGGAGGGGAGTCTCAGGGGAATCCCAGCAGCGCAAAAACGGGCGCTTTGGCTGGCAAAAAGGGTGAGTTTTGGGCTTGCACACGTTAGACACCAACAGGAGTGATGTTGAGATGGTCCCGCCCTCTCTGGTCACACCTACCAAGATCAAACACAACCCTGTTGCAGTTCTCAATGAAATGTAGTTTAACACCTCTGATGCATGCATTTTGTTAGGGTCAAGATCAGACATTTGATTCAGCCATTTGAAAAGGAGAAATTATTCTGTTTCATCCACTGTGTAATAAGATTTACTTGGGTGTACAGTATTGCTGTCATATTACATGACCTACATTCATTTAAGCTTCGGTGCCTTGTTCTAGACACTCCTTTGTAGAATTTGCTGTTATCTCAAAGATTGAGAGCCATTTAAATTCAAAACAAACCAATGCTCACACTGCGATGCTTCATAGCTCAGGTCAGTTCTTTAGTTGGAAAACAGTATTTATTATTTCCCAAATGAAATATTTTTACATTAGTGTCAAAACATTTCACTTTCATCTAGAACAGAGTGTTGTTCCAAAGGCCTGCTGGTCTCTGCTAAGTTTAAAATGTCTAACAACATGTTTTCTGGGCAATAGTAGTACCATGCTCACCAGAAGTATTCTACAGAGCTTATGACCCTAGGATTATTTAGAATATTGAATGTGGGGTGATTTTGTTGGATTGACCATCTGGAGAAGATGTTGTATTTTGTCCATCTATGCATTATTTTCTTCACAGTGGATTGACAGAGGCCTTGGATTGATCTATGACACTTGATTGATACTTCTTTGATCAGAGCAGTTGATTGAACTTACTGCCCTGATTATCCTGAGCTGATTATCCTAGGCTTCAGTTACATCTTTCAACAAAGCCTGAATCTGTCAACAAAGTCATAACGTAACTACAATGTTTGAGTATTGTTTGTTGACTCCACTTTTTATCTATTAATTGGGCTTAGATAAAGCTCTAATCAAATTGCAGGTCACAGTCCTGATAGATTATGGATAGTTCAAAAAGATTCAAAAAGACTATGGATAGTTCAAAAAGATATGGGTGAGCAGTGTGGTCGGGCAGTAGGAAAAGCAAGTAGGATGCTTGGCTGCATAGCTAGAGGTATAACAAGCAGGAAGAGGGAGATTGTGATCCCTTTCTATAGAGTGCTGGTGAGACCACATTTGGAATACTGTGTTCAGTTCTGGAGACCTCACCTACAAAAAGATATTGATAAAATTGAACGGGTCCAAAGATGGGCTACAAGAATGGTGGAAGGTCTGAAGCATAAAACGTATCAGGAAAGACTTAGTGAACTCACTCTGTATAGTCTGGAGGACAGAAGGAAAAGGAGGGACATGATCGAAACATTTAAATATGTTAAAGGGTTAAATAAGGTTCAGGAGGGAAGTGTTTTTAATAGGAAAGTGAACACAAGACCAAGGGGACACAATCTGAAGTTAGTTGGGGGAAAGATCAAAAGCAACGTGAGAAAATATTATTTTACTGAAAGAGTAGTAGATCCTTGAAACAAACTTCCAGCAGACCTGGTTGGTAAATCAACAGTAACTGAATTTAAACATGCCTGGGATAAACATATATCCATTGTAAGATAAAATACAGGTTGGTAAATCCACAGTAACTGAATTTAAACATGCCTGGGATAAACATATATCCATCGTAAGATAAAATACAGGAAATAGTATAAGGGCAGACTAGATGGACCATGAGGTCTTTTTCTGCTGTCAGTCTTCTATGTTTCTATTTACAAACTATTTTTACTACAGTACGTGCTTCCATAGCAAGAATATTTCAAAAGTTGCAATGTATAGCTACGAAACAAAATATTATCAATTTTCATTCTACAACTCCTTACACACAAACCAGAAACATCACTATATATATTTTGTGCATATAATGAGGATTTCTAAAGCTGTGAAAATTTGGTGGGTTACAAGAAAAGAGAGAACAACTTCAAGATGACCCTGCTGCCGGCAAGCAATAGGTTCAAGGGCATTAGTTACCTTTTGTTATTTGTTTAATTGCCCGTATTTTGTTTCATGGATTTTGTCACTACAGCCTCTCTTAATATTTTCAGCAGTCGTTATGCTTTAGTTTTGGGCACAGCTCAAAGTCTACTGGAAATGAATGGCCAATAAATTAAAATATTATAAGGAGCTGATACTTAATTTCCAATATACAAACAAAATCTTTTTCTAAAAAAGTATGCATCTAACACTTTTAAATATTACTTTAAAAAAAATATTTTCAAAGCTGCATAGCCTTTCTAGCAACACTTCTTTTCCTGCAAGTGTTTGAAGTCAAATATTTGCTTTATAAAACTTTAGCAAAACACTGGAGCTTTTCAAAGATGTTCTTTCTGCACCAGCTCAGGAAGCTCAAACTGCCCAAGGAACTGCTGATACAGTTCTACAGAGGAATCACTGAGTCTGTCATCTGCACCTCTTTAACTGTCTGATTTGGTGCTGCAACCCAACAGGACAGACACAGACTTCAGAGGACAATCAGAACTGCAGAAAAAGCAATTGCTGCCAACCTGCCTTCCATTGAGGATCTGTATACTGCCCGAGTCAAAAAGAGGGTGGGGAAAATATTTACTGACCCCTCACATCCTGGACACAAATTGTTTCAACCCCTACCCTCAAAACGTCGCTACAGAGCACTGCTCACCAAGTCAACTAGACACAAGAACAGTTTTTTTCCCAACGCCATCACTCTACTAAACAAATAATTCCCTCAACACTGTCAGACTTTCTACTAAATCTGCACTTCTATTCTACTAGTTTTTCTCATCATTCCTTTCACCCATTTCCTCCCATGTTGACTGTATGACTGAAACTTATTGCTTATATCCTAAGATTTTTATTAATATTGCTTCTTCATTGCTTATTTGACCCCTATGACAATCATTAAGTGTTGTACCACATGATTCTTGACAAATGTATATTTTATTTTATGTAAGCTGAGAGCATCTGCACCAAGACAAATTCCTTGTGTGTCCAATCACAGTTGGCCAATAAAAATTCTATTCTATTCTATAACACAAAAATAAATTTGCACTTCATTTTTAGCTAGTGATATTGATGTAGCATCTACTATCATATAAAAATCCATATATTATTGAAACAGCATTGGAACCATCCACAGTTGGATATAATATGTAAGTTAAGTTTTTGGAATATAGCAGGTTCATCACTAATGATAGGAAAATACGTGCAAGGTAGAATTTAATGATTTTCAGACAGGCATTTTTCCTCTTGCACATTCAGAAAAGTGCAATCCTATCCTTTTCCAACTTTTACTTTGTATTTTGTTTAGCATAGGAAATAGGACTGAAGCATTAGATTGATCAGCCAAGAAGGTAGGTAGCAGTCTAAAGAGAGAAAAGAATTGTGAAACAGCCCATAGGCCCTTTCTTACAAGATTACGGTATGTCACATTCAAAAAATTTCTATGTTCTGTCATTCAGTACAATACAATCTAACATCTTTGTTTCACTAATACCCTGTATTATAGGACTATTTAATATTGTTTATTATTGACTAAAGAATAACTGTGGGAGTTGAAATGATATGGTTGAATTCAAGGTTTGTTTCCACTGGTTTTTTGAGTAAATCTAATGACCAAATTCAAAGATTTATCTCTCTCTCTCTCTCTCTCTCTCTCTCTCTCTCTCTCTCTCTCTCTATTTTGTCCAATACATAATACACATTGAAGAGAATAGATATGTAATAATATAAACAAAAGAAAAGAATAGAAGAAAAGATATAAAAGTATAGGTGAACATATTTGAAAGGAAGAAAAGATAAATGAGATAAGGAGAGACAATTGGACAGGGGACGGAAGGCACACTGGTGCACTTATGCACGCCCCTTACTGACCTCTAAGGAACCTGCAGAGGTCAATGGTGGATAGTCTAAGGGAAAAATGTTGGGGGTTAGGGGTTGACACTACTGAGTCAGTTAATGAGTTCCACACTTCGACAACTCGGTTGCTGAAGTCATATTTTTTACAGTCGAGTTTGGAGCAGTTAATATTAAGTTTAAATCTGTTGTGTGCTTTTGTGTTGTTGCGACTGAAGCTGAAGTAGTCATTGACAGGTAGAACGTTGCAGCATATGATCTTGTGGGCAATACTTAGATCGTGTTTTAGGCGACGTAGTTCTAAGCTTTCTAGACCTAGGATTGATGGTCTGCTTTCATAGGGTATTCTGTTTCGAGTGGAGGAGTGAAGGGCTCTTCTGGTGAAGTATCTTTGGACATTTTCAAAGGTGTTGATATCCAAGATGTGGTATGGGTTCCAGACAGATGAACTGTATTCAAGGATGGGTCTGGCAAAAGTTTTGTAGGCTCTGGTGAGTAGTGTGAAATTGCCAGAGCAGAAGCTGCGTAGGATCAGGTTAACAACTCTAGAAGCCTCTAGAAACATCATAATAACCATATATCTATTGCAAATGTGATTTAGTGTAATGCTTGAAACGAGAAATATGATTTTTTTTTTTTAGATTTCCTGTCTCAGTCTAGTTTGATTTTTGCACCCAAACAAACTTCTAATCATCTAGAAATGCTAGACAGCTATAAAAAAAAAGTGGGCAGAAACCAGGAATTGGTCAGACAACCCAGAACTATGTTCCTCATCTCCAAACCCAATTCTAAATTATTTAGAAACTTTGTTGAAGCAGTGCATATCACTTAGCATGGTACAAATGGTACAAAGCCATTGTATTTGATTTCTAAATGTTCCCAGCTTTCTTGTATGCACTGGTAGATGAAGAGTCATTGAGTGCCCAATTCTCAACTTCACAGATCACTAATGAAAGGGACTTTGTTACTTGAGCAGATGCTGTACAGAACATCTACTTGAAACAAGAGAATCAACTTTCTACTTAAACATGGGAAGTATTTCAAGGATTTAAGCTGTAAAGTAGGCAATACAATGACTTACTCTAAATGAAAAAAAAATCTGTATCAATGTAAATTAAGTAAGGTGCATAAACAACAGTTCACAAATGTAACCACCATGGGAACGGCCTGGCCATTTTTTTAAATAACCTTTTTTATCCTAACTCTTCCTTCCTGTGATTTAAAGGGCAGTCAAGATCTTCCCACCACCCTGAGCCTAAAATGGGAAGAAGGAAAATCAATTAATAAAATCAGCATAAAGTAATACCTGACTTTATGCTATATTTTAAAAGACATTCCTGTTCCCTATAGGGTCCCGTCGACTAAACAATGTCGTTTGGCGGGACCCAGGAGAAGAGCCTTCTCTGTGGCGGCCCCGACCCTCTAGAACCAGCTCCCCCCGGAGATTAGAACTGCCCCCATCCTCCTTGCCTTTCGTAAAGTTCTTAAGACACATCTCTGCCATCAGGCATGGGGGAACTGAAACATCTCCCCCAGGCCTATACAGTTTATACATGGTGTGTATGTGTGTATGCTTGCTTTTAATAATGGGGTTTTTAGTGTTTTTTAAATTATTAGATTTGTTCTTACATTGTCTTTGTTATTGTTGTGAGCCGCCCCGAATCTACGGAGTGGGGCGGCATACAAATCTAATAAATAATTATAATAATAATAAGAGTACTGGGTCAAGATGGGACTTTCTTTTTAGTGGAATCATTTACTGTGTCTTATGAATAAACACTGGCAAAATTTGAGATTTGTGGTTTTAGATTTATACACAAAACTTGCTTTTCCCAAAAGTGTGACACCAAGTGGAAAAACCATACAGTTAAATGTTAACATCAGATTATTAATTTGTTGCCCCTACTTTATAGAGTTTGAGACATTTAAAATAGCCTTGTCCTATATAGAGTCTTAACAGCTGCCTTAGCTTGATTATTAACATGCCGGTTTTACTTGACTCAATTTTTAACTTAAAAAAGATATGTTTGTATCAAAACAAGATGTTGTTGAAGGGAGATTTCTAGCTGAATACTTTCATACTTCTAATGTGTCTGAAATGATGTGTTCAAGTTCAAGCATGTTAATTTTAAGGTAAAAGAAAAACATTCATGACACCAAACATATTTACTTGCAGTCTTGCTAAACAGAAGTTTTCTCTCATCCTTGTTCTTTGCACATTGGCTTTTTCTTTCTCCTTCACATTAGTCTTATTTGATGGTAAAAGAGTTTTAGCAATCCAACTTCTTAAGCTACCTTTTAAAAAACTGAATCTAGCACCCTTCACATTTATGGGAGTCCAGTTTCTAAAATACCATTCCAAAAGTCCAAAATGCTATATAATTTTGAGGTTATTATATATAAATTATATGTTAAATATGCATCTAATTAAATATTTTATACTTCTTTCAGATACACAGAGGGAGAGAGAGATGGAAAAGAGAGAGTGCTCAAATGAAATTACCATGAGAAACTGAGAATCTTCACTGCCATGATGCAATAGCAATATTTTCAATTCCTTCCTCCTCACCCCATTTACAAGAAAGTCTATTACAGTGATCCCTCGAGTTTCGCGATCTCGATCTTCGCGAAACGCTATATCGCGATTTTTCCCACCTGATGACGTCACTCTCTTCCTTCCTTTCTCATCTGTCTTTCTCTCTCTCTTTCTCTATCTTGCTTCTTCCTCTCTCACACTCTCTTCCTCCCTCTCTCATCTCTTTCTTTCCTTCTCTCTCTTTCTCTATCTCTCCCCCTCTTGCTGGCGGGCGGGCAGGCGAGCGGGGGCATCAGCGAGGAGCCGGGGTTTCCCCTTTGCGTGGGCGGCGGGGAAACCGCGATCTTCGTCTGCTCGCTGCTGCTGCAGCAGCAGCGAGCAGACGAAGATCGGGGTTTCCCCGCCGCCCACGCAAAGGGGAAAGCCCGATTCGGCTCCTCGCTGCTGCCGCGGCCGCCCAGCATCTGATCTGCTCGGCGGCAGCAGCGAGGAGCCGAATCGGGGTTTCCCCGCCGCCCACGCAAAGGGGAAAGCCCGATTTGGCTCCTCGCTGCTGCCGCGGCCGCCCAGCATCTGATCTGATCGGCGGCAGCAGCGAGGAGCCGAATCGGGGTTTCCCCGCCGCCCACGCAAAGGGGAAAGCCCAATTCGGCTCCTCGCTGCTGCCGCCGAGCAGATCAGCTGCTGGGCGGCCGCAGCAGCAGCGAGCAGACGAAGATCCAGGTTTCCCCGCCACCCACGCAAACTCCACCATCTGCGCATGCGCGGCCATGGAAAAAGGGCGCACATGCGCAGATGGTGTTTTTACTTCCGCAACCCTACATCGCGAAAAATCGATTATCGCGAGGGGTCTTGGAACGGAACCCTCGCGATAATCGAGGGATCACTGTATACTGCTTTTTTAGATGTTTTTCTACATCTCAAGATTCCATTCGTTTCTGTTTAGTAGCTACTGTTCATGGTCTTGAGGACTGTAGGTTGTCCCTTATTATGGTTTGTACTGTATTTATATCTCTGCTACACCTTTTTTTTTAAAAAAAAAAGCTCATTTCTTGATAAGTCTATGAAATTTTTTAAAATGTTTTTTTCTTCTGCTCAGAATAGTCTTCCCATTTCTATAACTGAAATACAGTGGTACCTCATGATACGAACCCCTCGCCATACGAACAATCTGAGATACGAACCCGGGGTTCGGAAATTTTTTGCGTCTTCTTCCGAACCTTTTCCATCTTACGAACCTGCCACCCAAATGCTGAATCCGGAAGTTCGGCAAAAGTTCAGGTTCGGGTGGCCGCCGAGAAGCCCCACCGTCCGGCTGTCGCCTTTTGAAATGGGGAGGGGGGGTTTCTCGGCGTCTTCCCGAACCCGAACGCCAAACCCGAACTTTTGCCAAACCTCCAGGTTCGGCGTTCGGAGGCCGTCGAGAATCCCCCTGGCTGTTTCAAAAGGCGACAGCCGAGCGGCGGGGCTTCTTGGCGGCCACCCGAACCCGAACTTTTGCCGAACTTCTGGGTTTGGCATTAGGAGAACGCTGAGAAGCGCCCGGCTATTTCAAAAGGTGACAGCCGGGCGGCAGCGTTTTTTGCGGGGGGTTTTGCACGCATTAATTCATTTTACATTGTTTCCTATGGAAAACAATGTTTCGTCTTACGAACTTTTTGCCTTACGAACCTCCTCCGGGAACCAATTAAGTTCGTAAGACGAGGTATTACTGTAAATGGTCCTTCTCAGATGGAGTTTTTTGGTGGCATTTTATTTTGTCACCCAAACCTAATACCTAATGTGTATTTCGGAGTTTTCGGAGAGGGGCGGCATACAAATCCAAATAATAAATAAATAAATAAATAAATTTCAAGACATACATAATGTCTGTTGAAAACTAAGTGTGAAACTAGTTGTATAAGATACACATATCATGGCTAGTACATTTTCTTTTTAGTTCTATGCTATAATTTTAAGAGTTTAAGTTTCTCTTCTTTCTCCAGAAATAGGACTGTAGGTTTATTTTGCTATTTATTTCATGCCATTTAGGTGGGTACCTAATTCCAAACCAACTGTAGACAACTCATAGTGTAATAAACAATAAAAACAAAAACACATTCAGTAAAGATGTTTTGAGAACAACTGGGTCTTTCAAGGTCTAACGGTATGTAAACTGGGTGGAAGCCGCATAGATCTCAGGTAGAACCACCATCCAGAGAGCAGATGCTGTGAAGAGAGGTTTTGTGAATCCCAACTCTTTAATTAGAGTCTGGTGCACACCAACTCTGCCAGCATGTACCGGAAGAATCCAGCCAATGAAGGAGGCGGACAGGTTCAGAAATAACCACTCTCACTTTATTGCAAAATCAACAGCAACTCTTGATAACAATGGTGTAACAAGAAGATGGCCGCCCCTGGCAGCTATTTATATCCCTTGCTGCCAGGCTAAGCCAGCCAATCCAGACTCTGAATTTTCCCACCAGTCGGACGTCTTCGTGACGTCAAAGCTCCGCCCATGGAATTCCCTATTGGGATTCCCCACCTCCTTTCCAGCCTCCAGATCGGCTGAAGACGCCGCTGCCGATCGCAAAAATGACGCTCTGCCAAGCGCCGCCGCCCGGCTGTAACCTTCTGAAACAGCCAGGCACTTCTCGGTGGCCTCCAGAACCCGAACCTGAACTTACGGGTTCGGCGTTCGGGAGAACGCCGAGAAGCCCCCCGGCTGTTTTAAAAGGTGACAGCCGGGCAGTGGCGCCCAGCGGAGCGCCATTTTGCATTTTTTTTTTTTTGCACGCATTAATCGCTTTTACATTGTTTCTTATGGGAAACAATGTTTCGTCTTACGAACTTTTCGCCTTACGAACCTACTTCCGGAACCAATTAAGTTCGTAAGACGAGGTATTACTGTACTACCTTTGACTGGCCCCACCACCATCTATTCTCTGCCTCCCGAGTCCTAGCTGATCAGGAAGAAATGGGGATTTTGAAGTAAACTTCCCCTGGAGTGAGGAGTGAATGTATTCTTCCTCTACCATGCCCCCCTAGCCATGCCCACCTTGCCACACCTCACCCACCAAGCCACGCCCACAGAACCAATAGTAAAAAATGTTTGAATCCCACCCCTGATGCCATGTCTTACTCAAAATGAATTGCTCTGGCAACCAGTGCAGCTTATGAAGCAGAATTATCACACAGCCATACTGAGTCATGCCCATTTCTGCCTATGCTGTTGCATTCTGATTCAATCAACGTGGTTTCCAAGTGGTTTTCAATAGCAGACAATCCTATTCTTACCTCCTCACATTCTGGCAATAATTTAAGAAGCTCACGTAAGGTCTCAGAGCTATAGAAGTCTTTTCCACTGTGAAGATCTTCAATTATGGAGTCAAGTGATCTTAACGAGACAACAGAATAGAAAATATATTTTAGTTTAGGAACATGTGATTTCTAACAACTTTTATCAACCTTATACCTAAGGCTTCAAATTTTCAGTTTTTAGAATTCTCATTACATCTAATGCTGGTTAGGAATTATAGGATGAAACCCAGCACATCTGGAATGTTAAGGAAAGAAGAATACATATTTTTTTTAAAAAATATCATGAGATGATCCAAAACAATTTTCAATAGCAAAAGTATTTAAATGTATTATTTTTGCCTCTGAGCAAGTTCATCTGAAATAAACACAACTGTTCTTAAAAAGACATTAATATCAAACTATTGTCCTTACTGTCACGAAATTTTCATATTATCAAAAATATATTATAGTCTAATTTAAATGTCAGTAGCTTATTTTAACTAAAATTACCTCTAATATTGTAGTATTGTGTATTGCCTAAAATTTCAAAATTATGGCTTAAAATGAAAATGTAAGGTTAAATTTCAAAATTATTGCTTAAAATGAAAATGTAAGGTTAACCCAAATATAAGATAAGGTTATTAACAGCTTGAATGCCTTTTCAAGTTAAATTAAGTCTGTAATTACACTATTTGTGGCTGGATATATCGCTTTTCTTGATGTTATGTTATCATTAATGTAATAATTACAATAGCAGGAGAATAACTTACTTTTTAAACTGTTTGAGAAAAATCCCAATATTCATACTTCTTTTGGCATCCAAAATATTAATCTGCAAAAGGCAACAAAAGGTATCATTTCAGGCAGAGTAAAAGAATCCGAATTGTTATTTTTAGTCATTATAGGTGGAATAAAATTATTCTGCATAGCAAAAACAAGGATAATTCTAAATATCATAAGAAAATGTAAACATACTTCCAAATAATAATACAGTTCCACTGAGAAAGAAATATGAACCAAATTGTACCTGTCAATTCTCAGATCATTATAATGACAACAATTCTTAAATTTCAACTGGTGAAAATAAGTTAGGCTGCTTACTCGTACAGGGATATACAATAATATTGTGCCAGTATTTCATTATCTGCCTTTGCAGATAATGAGGAACATAGGTGGATGCTAGGAGTCATTTCAGTTGTTATATCATTATGACACCCCACCCCCCACCTCCTGAGGCTCACCTAATTCCTACATTATGTTATTTTTTAATTAAAAGTCTTTCTCCTGTCTAGAATTGCAATTCATCCAGAGAAATATGTTGTAGACTACATAGCAAGTGTAGGCTATATACAGTAGAAGAAAGGATTGGCTACAGTAAATGTCACATGTGGGAGAGCTACCATTCTTTGATAAATATTTGCCCGTCCCATTCTGACCTGTTTTCTATTCCTCCCCTCTTTCTGTCTTTGGGAAAGGCTTTAACGTTGGGAAAAGTATTTATTTGTTTGTTTGTTTGTTTGTTTAGTTATTTAGTTAGTTAGTTAGTTAGTCCAATACACAATGAGGGTTTTAGTGGGTATATGTTGTGGTTAGCTCTGGCCCAGCTCCTGCCCCAAGGACTGTGGATGTGGGGGAGATATCCACATGCTGCAAGCCTGTTTTGCCCCTGGTGGAATCTGCTGATGAAGGCTCCTCTGACCAAGAAGACATGAGTGACAGGGAGGAGGAGAGTGTGGCAGACAGCTCAGAAGGAGATGAATTATCTAGCTCCTCCTTGGATTCAGAACAAGAGTTAATGATACAGCCACGCATGCGGAGAGCGATGCATAGGCAACAACGACTGAGAGAGTATTATCAAAGTAAATGAGGCCACCTGTGGTTGTGTGGGGCTGTGGTAATTAGTGAGGCTGCTATAAATAGCAGCCTATAGGTTTGGCCATTGTGGAGGATTATCTGATCGTTGTGTTTCGTGCCTGCCTTGCTGACTTTGACCTTTTGTGTGCTGATTTTTCCCTGCTTTGAAACTAAACCAGAGCAAAGTGTGTTTCACTTTGTGAAAGAGGAAGGACTGTGAATTGCCTCACAGCTGCAAGCTAAGTATCATAGAACTGATAAGGGACTTGTACAAATTACAAGTTTGTTTGGAGACGAGTGCTCTTTGCTATACCAAAAGAGGGCTTAGTTTAAGTGACTTTTCATTATAAAGAACATTGTTTTGAATTTTCAAACGTGTGTGTGTGTCTGAAATTTGTACCTGTGAATTTTTGGGAGAAGTCTACCAGAGAGCCAGACAGAACAGTATATATCTATATACACATAGTAAAATACATGATGAAGGTTATAAAGGAGATACTCATAGTAGAATATATCTAAGAAATAATAGAAAAGAAGGTATAGTAATAGAACATATCAATGAAAGAATAGAAGAGATATAGGAATAGAAGAAAGGTATAGGAGATATAGGAGAGCAATAGGACAGAGGACGGAAGGCACTCTAGTGCACTTGTACTCGCCCCTTAATGACCTCTTAGGAATCTGGATAGGTCAACCGTAGATAATCTAAGTGTTGGGGGTTTGGGGATGACACTATGGAGTCCGGTAATGAGTTCCACGCTTCGACAACTCGGTCACTGAAGTCATATTTTTTACAGTCAAGTTTGAAGCGGTTAATATTAAGTTTAAATCTATTGTGTGCTCTTGTGTTGTTGTGGCTGAAGCTGAAGTAGTCGCCGACAGGCAGGACGTTGCAGCATATGATCTTGTGGGCAATACCTAGATCTTGTTTAAGGCGTCTTAGTTCTAAACTTTCTAGGCCCAAGATTGGAAGTAAATAAGAGGATTACCAGCAACAAGGTGGACTAACAGTGTTACAGAAGTGATGGGTGCACTGTTAGATTATCTAAAAGCAATAGCCCTTATATACTGCTTCATAGTGCTTTACAACACTCAGTGATTCTCAACCTTTCTAATGGCACAACCCCTTAATACAGTTCCTCATTTTGTGAAGACCCCCAACCATAACTCTAGTGCCAATTCTACCAACAGAGCTTTAAGTTGATTGGCAAGAAAGTCAGGACACACCCACTATAAATGCCTGATTGGTTCGATATGTTCCGAGGCGCCATAATAGAAGCTTTAGTTCCTCACACCATGGGAAATTTGTCTTTTCCCATGGTCTAAGGCGACTCCTGTGAAACTGTCATTCGATCCCCAAAGGGATCCCGACCGGCCAGGTTGAGAACTACTGCTCTAATTGATTTACAGATTCAGCATATTGCCCCCAACAGTGTGGGTCATTATTGTTCTGACCTTAGAATGATAAAAGGCTCACTCACTCTACCTTGAGCTGGTCAAGATTGAACTCCTTCCATGGGCAGAGTCAGCGTGCAATACTACATTCTAACCACTGGGCCACCATGGGTCATCGAGAAAAACTATCTTTGTAGTTGAAATTTTACATAGTTGTGATATTTATGTAGTTACTTGCCAAGCATGTCTAAATT
This sequence comes from Erythrolamprus reginae, assembly GCF_031021105.1. NCBI lineage: Eukaryota > Metazoa > Chordata > Lepidosauria > Squamata > Dipsadidae > Erythrolamprus > Erythrolamprus reginae. The sequence continues at coordinate 73,398,046 of NC_091956.1, read as the reverse complement.
ATATTAAAGTAACCAAAATATCTTCACAACCCTCAAGCATATCACAACTTTTGAGCACCCCAATGATTGAAAATTGAAAGTTGACACATCTTAAATAATCAATAAACTAGTAAATCTTTTCTTCTGCTTCCAACCCAATTCTTTCTTCTAGCAGACTAAGAGAAAACTGAGATCCTTCAGCCCAAGAATCTGAATAATTATGACTGAAACCTAGTTGTTATTATGGTAAAAGCTACACGCAGTCCAAGAGCCACAAACTACATAGGCTGCCTAGCAAATTTAACTTAAGATAACACATCCTGAAAAGTCATTGTGTGCTATGTAAATTTTGTGAATAAAATACATAAGTGCTTTTAACCAAGAAAATGCCAAATTCATTTCTTACTTTTTTCCCTTCCTTCTCTTCCTTCCTCCTCTTAAGCACATGTGTCTTGAAATATTATAATAAATTATCTTTTAAAATCCCGTTACATCTTTATAATGGTGATTAACATCAGTATAGAGAATAAAGAATATAAAGAATAAACAAATTCATAAATGGGTGGAATTACAATGCTTCAATAATATTATTATTATTATTTATTATTTATTGGATTTGTATGCCGAGACCGCCTCCTGCCACACGAATCCCAGCGACCGATTAGGTCCCACAGAGTGGGCCTTCTCCGGGTCCCGTCAACTAAACAATGTTGGTTGGCGGGCCCCAGGGGAAGAGCCTTCTCTGTGGTGGCACCGGCCCTCTGGAACCAACTCCCCCCGGAGATTAGAACTGCCCCTACTCTTCCTGCCTTCCGTAAACTCCTTAAAACCCACCTTTGCCGTCAGGCATGGGGGAACTGAAACATCTTCCCCTGGGCATGTTTAATTTATATATGGTATGCTTGTGTCTATGTCTGTTAGTATATGGGGTCTTTTTAAATCTTTAAAATTTAAAATTTAGATTATTTATGATTTGTTTCTGCGTGTTGTGAGCCGCCCCGAGTCTTCGGAGAGGGGCGGCATACAAATCTAAGTAATAAATAAAATAAATAAATAAATAAATGCCGCCCCTCTTCATGGACTCGGGGCGGCTAACAACAGTAGTACAAAACAGCATGTAAATCCAATACTAAAACAGCTAAAAAACCCTTATTTGTAAAACCAAACATACATAGGTTATGTAGCCCTGGAAGTTCTTCCTAATGAAGGATCACCAGGCACTTAGATGGAACATTTTCATTATCAGGAAAGTCCTATTTGTTTTTCTATTGATTGATATTATATTTTGTTTATACTGTACCATGAAAGCACATGACTTTTTAGTTACACTAATAAACAGTTCATTTCACTTAATACATACAATCTCATTCTATACGTTATGTAAGATGTAAATTGCTGAAACGACACTAACTGTAGTCAAGATAATTCTAGCACATATTCCTAAGGCTTCACACAAGCGATCAGACAGATATACTGGTTTTCTGTGTTATGTTAACTGTACCATGTTAACTGCGTCTTGTATTTTTCACAAACATTATTTTAAAATATTAAGTCAAGATCCCATCTAATTCAATACAGTGCAATTAAATCTTATAATGCTTTGCAGTAGTTAAATAAAAGAGACTTATGCTTCTCCCACAAATTATTTAAAATCTGTTTTTTCCCCGAGAATTGTCAAGTAACAACCCAGCCAACTAAGTCATAAGAGTACTGTACTTATACATTGGCCAACCCAGTGTTTTGGCAAGAATATAGCTGAATCCTGATGTTGATCAGAGTGTTATTCATGGTGTCTATTGTTCTTGTATTTGCTTAATTCTTTAGCATCTCAGCAATTGACAGAACAGGCCTGACCTGTGCTTAGAATTAAACTGAGCTAGACCTGGTTAACACTTTATGACATCTTCAGAGAGGCCTAAAGCAGTACAGTAGTTACAAATTTTAAAAATATCCAGGAATGGCTGTTCCAACCACTTCTATACCATTAGTTAAAGCACAGAGAACAAGCCTAGCCAAGTCCATCTAGTCTTCAGGAATCGAATCTATCTTAACATCTCTAGTTTTAGTGTCCACTAAGATGGCTATCTCTAGCTGGACTCAAAAATCCAAATTCTATAATTAATACTTGAATGGGAGATTATTACCAGGAAATAGCAAGATAATGGTCTGGAAGACAAGCCACTTCCCAAAAACAATGCAAACCACTTTTGTATTGTTGCCAGAAAACAAAATAAAAAACACAACATGGACATACCTGTGAAGTTACAAGGAAGTTATTTATTTATTTATTTATTTGTTTGATTGATTGATTTGTACGCCGCCCCTCTCCGTAGACTCGGGGCGGTTAACAACAATAATGAAGCAACATATAACAAATCTAATATTTAAAATAATTAAAAGACACATTAAAAACCAAACATACACACAAACATACCATGCATAAATTGTATAGGCCTAGGGGGAAGGGGATATCTCAATTCCCCCATGCCTGACGACAGAGGTGGGTTTTAAGGGGCTTACAAAAGGCGAGGAGGGTGGGGACAATTCTGATCTCTGGGGGAGTTGGTTCCAGAGGGTCGGGGCCGCCACAGAGAAGGCTCTTCCCCTGGGTCCCACCAAACAGCATTGTTTAGTCGACGGGACCCGGAGAAGGCCAATTCTGTGGGACCTAACTGGTCGCTGGGATTTGTGCGGCAGAAGGCGGTCCCGGAGATATTTTGGTCCAATGCCATGAAGGGCTTTATAGGTCATAACCAACACTTTATTTTTGCATTTTTGCAAACTTTAATATGGCTTTAGTACTGATGCATTCCAATAAAATAAAGTAGCCATAAACCTCCAATGAAAACTTTCGAATATTTCTTAAGATGAATACATTGAGCCCTCTGCCTGCTGCTCCATTCTGAGCAAAACTTCAAAAGCAAGCAACGAACCTTGATTTTGAAATAAAAGCAGGAGCTACCCTAGAGACTAAGCATAAGTTGTTGTCTTTATCCTTTCATGTTTTCTGGCTACTCCAGCAGCAGTTTTAGCTCAGTAGTGACCCAAGATTTGATTGGCCTCAGATCATGCCTGTGATATTTGTCTAACACAAACTCTAGTAAGTGTCTATAGCCTGATTCTTTTCTGTACAACAACAACAACAATCATAAGCAAATGATACAGAGAACCTTCATTTATTTATTTTTATTATTATTATTATTATTATTATTATTATTATTATTATTATTATTATTATTATGTCAGTACAACACAGCAAACGAGATTACTATGCTGGATTTCGTATTTCATCACCAGTCGGGCGCTTCCCAAGCACCTAGGACTGCGTGATGTAGCGGCAAATTATGTTTGCCGATCCCAGTAAAGCGGCCTTTTGCAATTGACAGATGGAGATTTTGTTAATTCCAATGGTTTTCAAATGTCCGCTGAGATCCTTTGGCACTGCGCCCAGCGTGCCAAGTACCACTGGGACCACTTTCACAGGCTTATGCCAGTCGTTGCATCTCGATTTTTAGATCTTCATATTTCACTAATTTCTCTACCCCACTGATGGGTACGCCTTGTCGTGGTAGTGGGGCTTGTGTGCTTCAATGAAGCTGAGAGTTGTGCCGGTGGTAGTGTAAACTACTGGTAGGTCTAACCTTGCCAGAGAGGTCAAAGCAGAGGAGCCAGACTAAACGTACCTAACCCATTTAAGCTAATGGAGAGACAAAACAAAAAGAAGTCCATACTGGCTCGGTCGTCGCCCAGGATAAAAAGGACCGCGGTGGCTGCTGTGGAACCTGGGCAGCCATTGACAAATGAGCTACAGCAGGGTTCCCCAAACTTTTTACACAGGGGGCCAGTTTACTGTCCCTCAGACTGTTGGAGGGCCGGACTATAAAAAAACCCTATGAACAAATCCCTATGCACACTGCACAAATCTTATTTAAAGTAAAAAGCAAAATAGGAACAAATACAATATTTAAAATAAAGAAGTAATTAAATAATTAAGTAATAAAGTAATTTATACTTCTTTATTAACAAGTAAATTTAAACTTAAATCAACAAACTCCCTCCATTTCTCCTTCCTTCCCTCCCTCCCTCCTTCCTCTCCATTTGTCTCTTCCCTCTCTCTTTTCTTCCTTCTCTCTCATTTGCTTCATTTTCCTCTCCCTCATTTTCTCTCCCTCATTTTCTCATTTTTCTCTTTTCCCTCTCTCTCTCTCACTCTTTCCATCTATCCCCCTTTCTCTCTTCCTCTCTATCTCTCCCTCTTTCTCTCTCTCTTTCTTTCTCTGTCCCTCTCTCTCTTTCTTTCTCTCTTTCTTTCTCTCACTCATTCTCTTTCTCTCTCCCTCTTTGTATCTCTCCCTCTTTCTCTCTCTCCCTCTCTCTCTATCTCCCTCCTATCCTCCCCGCCCCTTGCCTCTGTACCGCCTCCTCGCTCAGCAGCAGACCGCGGTGAGTTGACAGGAGATTCGGGAGCTTATTATATCTATTGATAAAATCTCGTGGGCTGCCGCGGGCCGGATAAATTGCCTCAGCGGGCCGCATCTGGCCCCCGGGCCGTAGTTTGGGGACCGCTGAGCTACAGGAACAAAACAAACAAAGCTTACAAATCAAAAAGCGGCAGAAATTCTCAATGTCAGAGAACCGCACAATCATAAAGTGTTATTACAACTCGGAGCCTGAAAAACGTGGATATCAAAGACGGATGTACTTATTATTATTATTATTATTATTATTATTATTATTATTATTATTATTATTTAGATTTGTATGCTGCCCCTCTCCATAGCACCAAGACTTTATCTGCCAGAATTTTTTGGCATGCTTTTTCCTTTTTCTCCAAGGGCTCCGTCCCTCCCCTCCCTCTGCTCCCTTTAGCCAGGCACTGACCCTTTGCTTCCTGATGAAAAGTTCTCCCTAAGATGAAAGTAATCCTTATCTACATTCAAAAGGCTGAACTGACAGAAGAACTCTTCAAGATTTTAATATATAGTTTCCCTTAAAACCTCAGCCAGAATGTATATGGGGATCTTTTTTTTATAGACAGCTGCTACCTGGGGATGAGGAAGCTAACTCTCCCACCAGAAACATAGAAGACTGACGGCAGAAAAAGACCTCATGGTCCATCTAGTCTGCCCTTATACTATTTCCTGTATTTTATCTTACAATGGATATATGTTTATCCCAGGCATGTTTAAATTCAGTTACTGTGGATTTACCAACCACGTCTGCTGGAAATTTGTTCCAAGGATCTACTACTCTTTCAGTAAAATAATATTTTCTCACGTTGCTTTTGATCTTTCCCCCAACTAACTTCAGATTGTGTCCCCTTGTTCTTGTGTTCACTTTCCTATTAAAAACACTTCCTTCCTGAACCTTATTTCACCCTTTAACATATTTAAATGTTTCGATCATGTCCCACCTTTTCCTTCTGTCCTCAAGACTATACAGATTGAGTTCATTAAGTCTTTCCTGATACGTTTTATGCTTAAGACCTTCCACCATTCTTGTAGCCCGTCTTTGGACCCGTTCAATTTTGTCAATATCTTTTTGTAGGTGAGGTCTCCAGAACTGAACACAGTATTCCAAATGTGGTCTCACTAGCAATTTGGTCTCACCAGCAATTTGAACTAATCCATTCTTGAAAATTCTCCCTTGCACTGCAATGAAAACCCAGTTGCAATATTTATGTAAGTGTTTGTGAGAATGTGATAAGAACATAAGAGCATAAGAAGAGCTCTGCTGAATCAGGCCAAAGCCCATCGAGTGGAGCATTCTGTGTCACACAGTGGCCTACCAATTGTATATGGGGATCTTGAGCAGAAAGAGAAGGCAAAACCCTCCCCTTCCCTTGACCCCCAACAAATGGTACTCAAGGGAATCCTGCTTGCCTCAACCAACATAGAGGCGGCACATGGACATCTGTTTCAATAACGACCGATACACTTGGCATCCATGAATCTGTCTAATCCTGCCTTGAAGCTATCAAGGCTGACAGCTGTCACGACCTCTTCTGGAAGTGAATTCCATAAACCAACGACCTTCTGATGTTTACATACAAGTAGTCCTCCACATATAATCACAATTAGGAGCAGAATTTTGGTCACTAAGTGATACAATCATTAAGTACTCACTATATAACCAGTATCAATTTTACAACCAATTTTTAAACTACAAATTAAACGAACCTGGCTTCCGCAATTGACTATTCAAAAACTAGCTTGAAAAATTGCAAATCACTCCAAGATGCTGCAGCTGTTATAAATGGAAGATGTTTGGCAAACACTCAAATTGAGATCACATGACCAAGGAGGTGGTGGAACGGTCATAACTTCAACAACAGATTGTGGATCATCTTTGAACATTAAGTGAATACAGTGATCCCCCGGTTATTGCGTTCCCGACCATTGCGAACAGGCTAATTTGCGATTTTTCAACCTGGAAGTCAAAACACCATCTGCGCATGCGTGCCCTTTTTTCTATGGGCACGCATGCGCAGATGGCGCCGGGCAGATCAGCTGCTGGGCGGCTTCCCTGGGTCTTCCCCCTCTTGCTGGCGGGAGGGCGAAGCCCCCCCCCAGCACCCGCTCGCCCGCCGTTCGCCCGGCCACCCGCCGTTCGCCGCTCGCCCGCCCTTCGCCCGGCCACCCGCCCTTCGCCCGCCCTTCGCCGCTCGCCTGCCCTTCGCCCTTCGCCCGGGAAGTTCGCCAGGAGGCAGCGGAGAAGCGGCGCGCCTGTTTTAAAAGATCGGAGCTGGCCTGGGGGGGCTTTCCAGCAACCCCCGAGCCCCCAACCCGGGCTTGGGGGTTGCTGGAAAGCCCCCCCAGGCCGGCTCCGATCGTTTTAAAACAGGCGCGCCGCTTCTCCGCTGACTCCTAAAGCGGGGAAGTTCGCCAGGAGTCAGCGGAGAAGCGGCGCGCCTGTTTTAAAACGATCGGAGCCGGCCTGGGGGGGCTTTCCAGCAACCCCCAAGCCCCCAACCCGGGATCGGGGGTTGCTGGAAAGCCCCCCCAGGCCGGCTCCGATCTTTTAAAACAGGCGCGCCGCTTCTCCGCTGACTCCTAAGGCGGGGAAGTTCGCCAGGAGTCAGCGGAGAAGCGGCGCGCCTGTTTTAAAACGATCGGAGCCGGCCTGGGGGATCGGAGCCGGCCTGGGGGGATCGGAGCCGGCCTGGGGGGGCTTTCCCTTTCAGGGCGGGCGAGCGGCAGGCGCGGCAGCAGCGAGGAGTTTGCGTGGGCGGCGGGGAAACCCCAATCTTCGGCTCCTCGCTGCTGGGAAGTAAAAACACCATCTGCGCATGTGCAGATGGTGTTTTTACTTCCGCAGCGTTACTTTGCGAAAACCCGCTCGTTGCGGGGGGTCCTGGAACGGAACCCTCGCAATGATCGGGGGATCACTGTAGTTGTAAATCGAAGCCTAGCTATATCTGGGCAGGAAAGTACACTAAAACCTGTATATTCATAGAATAATCTCCCAGATGTCTCTATCCCCATCATAGGGATGCCCCCTCTAGACAAGTTCAGTCCATTCCTTGACCCTTGCCTAGCAGTAACTATTAAAATATTTCATTAAAATACCACAGCCCAATATTTAAAAATTAGGAATAATCAGGACTCAGTGCCAATTTTAAAGTCAGAATATTTATTTATTTATTTTGTCCAATACAAAATACACATTGAAGAGAATAGATATGTAATAATATAAATAAAGAAAATAATAGAAGAAAAGATATAAAAGTATAGGTGAACAGATTTGAAAGGAAGAAAAGATAAATGAGATAAGGAGAGACAATTGGACAGGGGACGGAAGGCACACTGGTGCACTTATGCACGCCCCTTACTGACCTCTAAGGAACCTGGAGAGGTCAATCGTGGATAGTCTAAGGGAAAAATGTTGGGGGTTAGGGGTTGACACTACTGAGTCAGGTAATGAGTTCTACGCTTCGACAACTCGGTTGCTAAAGTCATATTTTTTACAGTCAAGTTTGGAGCGGTTAATATTAAGTTTGAATCTGTTGCGTGCTCTTGTGTTGTTGCGATTGAAGCTGAAGTAGTCATTGACAGGTTGAACGTTGCAGCATATGATCTAGGGATGCCCCCTCTAGACAAGTTCAGTTCATTCCTTGACCCTTGCCTAGCAGTAACTATTAAAATGTTTCAATAAAATACCAGAGCCCAATATTTAAAAATTAGGAATAATCAGGACTCAGTGCCAATTTTAAAGTCAGAATAATGTTTACGCATGCAAGGAAACAAACAAACAATCCCTCTCTTTTTTCATTCTTTCTCTCTCACTCAAGTGTTCACATCTTCTCTTCAGAAAACATGTCTCTACAATCTGATCATGATAAAGTGGCAGCAGAGCGCACGGGCGTGCTATTGTGCATGCATGAGTGTCCACACTCACAATTCAATGCCTGGGGAGGGCGAAAACAGCTCAGAGTCCCTCTGGAACCTGGAAATGGCCTATTTCTCAAATTGTGGTGGGCCTAGTAGGCTCGTGTTTTGCCCTCCCCAGGCTCCAAAGCTTCCCTGAGGCTCTCTGCAAGCCAAAAACACCCTCCCAGAGCCTCTGCATGAGCCAAAAATCAGCTGGCTGGCACACACATGCACGTTGGAGCTGAGCTAGGACAACAGTTCATGTGCCAGCAGATAAGGCTCCGTGTGCCACCTGTGGCAACCGTGCCATAGGTTTGCCATCACTGTTCTAGGCCCTTGCAATGTGGTATGACTTGAGGTTCAGGTCTTTCACCACTGTACATGTACATGAAACTACTGGGTGAGATCATTGAATGGCAAGGAGTGCCAATACCCAGTTATGTTACTCCACCCATGGCTGAGCAGGTGATGCTATTTCAGAACTGACCCAGTGCCTAGATGCTGTATAGGTCTGGATGTGGACAAACCAGCTCTAACTCAATCCAAGCAAGACAGAGTGGCTTTGGGTTTTAGCTCTCCTGGGAATGGTGATGTGTTTTCTTTGAGTATCAATAGGAGAACACTATCCAGACACAACAGGTACACAATATTATTATTATTATTATTATTATTATTATTATTATTATTTATTGGATTTGTATGCCGCCCCTCTCTGTAGAGTCGGGGCGGCTAACAACAAAGATAAAAACAACATGTAACAATCCAATACTAAAACAACTAAAAAACCATTATTATAAAACCAAACATACACGCAAACATACCATGCATAAATTGTAAGGCCTAGGGGGAAGGAATATCTCAGTTCCCCCATGCCTGACAGCAGAGGTGGGTTTTAAGGAGCTTACGAAAGGCGAGGAGGGTGGGGGCAATTCTAATCTCTGGGGGGAGCTGGTTCCAGAGGGCTGGGGCCGCCACAGAGAAGGCTCTTCCCCTGGGTCCCACCAAACAACATTGTTTAGTTGACGGGACTCAGAGAAGGCCCACTCTGTGGGACCTAATCGGTCACTGGGATTCGTGATCCTTCCACATGTTGTGGTTGTTGTGGTGATCCTTCCACAGTTGTGGAGGATCAGGTGGCAGATATGGCAAGGGGCTTGTTCAGATACATCTTATGAACATCCTATTGGACTATTGCAATGTGCTCTTCATGGGGCTACTCTTAAAAACCATACCTGGAACTTCTATCTGGTCCAGAATGTGGTGGTGTAGAGTGTTTTGGGTTCCTCTCAGTTTGCTCATAAGAATATAACATAATGCTCATATCACATCCCTGTTACATAAACTACACTGACTTTCCAGTTTTTTCATCAGGTAATTAAAGGTGCTAATTGTCTTCTTTAAGGCCTTTTAAAGCTGCTAATTATCTTCAAGACCTTACTTGTAGGATTGTCTCTCCCATTCCATGCTAGGTCAGGTAGGGTCCCTTTCCTTAGTGGGACCTATGAAATACATCTTTCTGTAGGATCTGTGGTCATGTAGAACACCTTTCCCCCCTGGAATCTGATAAGCCCCCACCCTTTCAATCTTCTTGAAACTCATAAGGGTTGGTTTTTCACCTAATGAAAAACCTCACCTTATAAGTTGCAGTTGGAGTCTGAGAATTGCATTGCTTCAAGGATTAGACGCCATATTTTAATGTTTGTTTATTATCATTGTCGTGAGCCACATAGAACTGTGTTTCATAAAACTGTAAGACCAGTCTTTAGTTTATATTCTTTAGTTGCAGAATATAAACGTGTTTCTTCACCTAGCAAAATCTGAGAAGAACCTTCCTCCATAGAAAAAGTACCTATCAGCCAGTCTTCTTCTCAATCCGCAGTCTGCATTGGTTGCCAATCAGTTTCCGGTCACAATTCAAAGGGTTGGTTATGACCTATAAAGCCCTTCATGGCACCGGGCCAGATTATTTCAGGGACCGCCTTCTGCCGCACGAATCCCAGCGACCAGTTAGGTCCCACAGAGTGGGCCTTCTCCGGGTCCCGTCAACTAAACAATGTCGGTTGGCGGGGCCCAGGGGAAGAGCCTTCTCTGTGGCGGCCCCGGCCCTCTGGAACCAACTCCCCCCAGAGATTAGAATAGCTCCCACCCTCCTTGCCTTTCATAAGCTCCTCAAAACCCACCTCTGCCATCAGGCATGGGGGAACTAAGATATTCTTTCCCCCTAGGCTTCTACAATTTATGCATGGTATGTTTGTATGTATGATTGGTTTTATAACAAGGGTTTTTAGCTGTTTTAGTATTGGAATTTTACATTCTGTTTTTATCACTGTTGTTAGCCGCCCCGAGTCCACGGCATACAAATCCAATTAATAATAATAATAATAATAATAATAATAATAATAATAATAATAATAGTAATAATAATAATCTGCAGTATGTACTTAACAGAATAGTGTGAAAGTTCATTGTTACACCTATTGCACCTTCATTACAGTAAGTTTTCTTCTTCTCACAAATACAACTTATATTGTAATCAATTCATTAATTAAACTCTTGGAGCCTTGATTTAGACCATATCTTCAATTTTAATAAACAAAAATAATCATTTATTTTTTCCTTTTGGAAGGTTGGGTATAATGTTCTAACTTTTCCTATGAGAATACTCTCAGTTAGGAATTTAAAGTATCACTAGAGTCTGTGATTTATTCTCTTTTAGAAACAGAATAAATAAGAAAGGATGATGATGATGATGATGATGATGATGATGATGATGATGATGATTATTATTATTATTATTATTATTATTATTTATTGGATTTCTATGCTGCCCCTCTCCGGAGACTCGGGGCGGCTAACAACAATAATAAAACAGTATACAAAATAATCCAATAGTAAAAACGATTAAAAACCCATTAATATAAAAACCAAACAGACATACAGACATACCATGCATAAAATTGTAAAGGCCTTGGAGAAAAGAGTATCTCAGTCCCCCCATGCCTGACAGCAGAGGTGGGTTTTAAGTAGCTTACAAAAGGCAAGGAGGGTGGGGGCAATTCTAATCTCTGGGGGGAGTTGGTTCCAGAGGGCCGGGGCCGCCACAGAGAAGGCTCTTCCCTTGGGTCCCGCCAAGCGGCATTGTTTAGTTGACGGGACCCGAAGAAGACCCACTCTGTGGGACCTAACTGGTCACTGGGATTCGTGCAGCAGAAGGCGGTCCCTGAGATAATCTGGTCCGGTGCCATGAAGGGCTTTATAGGTCATAACCAACACTTTGAATTGTGACCGGAAACTGATCGGCAACCAATGCAGACTGCGGAGTGTTGTTGTAACATGTCACTGGATTGTCACTGACCAAGCACAGCAGCCATTTTTCTCAGACTGCTACTGTACAATATAAATACTTTCTAAAAAGTCCTATTGCAAGTTCTATTTTAGCCTCCAAAGTTCAATATTTCAGAAACAGGCTGAAACATTAATTATAGGAGACATTGTGGTACAGTATTACAGGCTAATTCATCTTACTGCCAGGAGTTTGATCCTAGCAAGCTCAAAGTTGTCTTAGCTTTCCATCCTTCCAAGGTTGGTAAAATGAGGCCCAGATTGTTGGGCAATATGCAGATTCTGTGAACCACTTAGGGCTGTAAAGCACTGTGAAGCGATACACAAGTCTAAGTGCTATTGTTATAGTTAAAGACAAAGTTGAGCTATGTTTTTCAATAACCGTGCAGAATGCAGCTGCGAGAGCAATCATGGGCTTCCCAAGATATGCCCATGTTACACCAACACTCTGCAGTCTGCATTGGTTGCCGATCAATTTCCGGGCACAATTCAAAGTGTTGGTTATGACCTATAAAGCCCTTCATGGCATCGGACCAGAATACCTCCGGGACCGCCTTCTGCCGCACGAATCCCAGCGACCGGTTAGGTCCCACAGAGTTGGCCTTCTCCGGGTCCCATCGACTAAACAATGTCGTTTGGCGGGACCCAGGAGAAGAGCCTTCTCTGTGGTGGCCCCGACCCTCTGGAACCAGCTCCCCCCGGAGATCAGAACTTCCCCCATCCTCCTTGCCTTTCGTAAAGTTCTTAAGACCCATCTCTGCCGTCAAGCATGGGGGAACTGACACATCTCCTCCGGGCCTATACAGTTTATACATGGAATGTTTGTGTGTTTGTTTGCTTTTAATAATGGGGTTTTTAGTGTTTTTTAAATTATTAGATTTCTTCTTACATTGTTCTTGTTATTGTTGTGAGCCGCCCCGAGTCTACGGAGAGGGGCGGCATACAAATCTAATAAATAAATAAATAAAACCCCATAACTAGCTGAGTTAGTTCAACACATTAAATATAATGTATGGCTTACAAATCACAATAATTTCCAACCAGAGAAATGCTAAGTCAATGAAATATTATTAGGACATTTCTTTAGATAGAATTATTGTGAGCCAAGATTCATTCTGAATATGTTGCACTAAGTCAGCCAATTATGCAACAATTTTATAGGTTAGTTCTTACATTACAATTGAAATATTAATCTCGGACATTAACACCCTCGAAAATGACCAAACATGCTTCACCAGAAGAGCCCTTCACCACCACTCGAAACAGAATAGCCTGTGAAACTAGATTTTCAATCCTGAATCTCAAAAGATTAGAACTACAACGCCTCAAACACGATTTAAGTATTGCCCACTAGATCATATGTTGCAATGTCCTCCCTGTCAATGACTACTTCAGCTTCAACCACAACAACACAAGAGCACACAATAGATTCAAACTGAATATTAACCGTTCCAAACTTAACTGTAAAAAATACAACTTTAGTAATCGAGTTGTCAAAGCGTGGAACTTATTACCTGACTTCGTAGTGTCATCCCCTAACCCCCAACATTTTACCTTGAGACTATCCATGGTTGACCTCTCCAGATTCCTAAGAGATCAGTAAGGGGCGTGCGTAAGTGCACCATCCGTCCCCTGTCCTATTTGTCTCTCCTATACTTCTTTATACGTATATCTTTTAATCCTTTCCTATATTTTTCTTCTATTCTCTCATTGATATATTGTATCCCTATATCTTTCCTTCTATCCTTCATTGATACTTTCTACTATGAGTATATCCTTTGTAACCTTCATCATGTTTTGTACAAAGTAAATAAATAAAAATAAAATAAAAAATAAACAATGAATCAGTCCACATAATATCAATATAGCTTTCCTATCTGATGTTTTGGTAACATGAGAGACATAGAAACATAGAAGTCTGACGGCAGAAAAAGACCTCATGATTCAATTCAATTCAATTCAATTTATTGGATTTATATGCCGCCCCTCTCCGAAAACTCGGGGCGGCTAACAACAGTCATGAACAATATACATGAATAATATACAGTAAAAAAAAAGTCCAATACTAAAAACTAACTTAAGACCCCTTAATGTATAAAACCAGCATACGTACACACATACCATACATACAGTTGTATCAGCCTAGGGGGAGAAGAAGTCTTAATTCCCCCATGCCTGGCGGCAGAGGTGGGTTTTGAGTAGCTTACGAAAGGCAAGGAGGGTAGGGGCAGTTCTAATCTCTGGGGGGAGTTGGTTCCAGAGGGCCGGGGCCGCCACAGAGAAGGCTCTTCTCCTGGGTCCCGCCAAGTGGCATTGTTTCATTGACGGGACCCGGAGAAGACCCACTCTGTGGGACCTAACTGGCCGCTGGGATTCGTGCGGCAGACGGCGGTCTCGGAGATATTCTGGTCCGATGCCATGAAGGGCTTTAAAGGTCATAACCAACACTTTGAATTGTGACCGGAAACTGATCGGCAACCAATGCAGACTGCGGAGTGTTGGTGTGACATGGGCATATTTAGGAAAGCCCATGATTGCTCTCGCAGCTGCATTCTGCACGATCTGAAGTTTCCGAACACTTTTCAAAGGTAGCCCCATGTAGAGAGCGTTACAGTAGTCGAACCTCGAGGTGATGAGGGCATGAGTGACTGTGAGCAGTGACTCCTGGTCCAAATAGGGTCGCAACTGATGCACCAGGCGAACCTGGGCGAACGCCCCCCTCGCCACAGCTGAAAGATGTTTCTCTAATGTGAGCTGTGGATCGAGGAGGACGCCCAAGTTGCGAACCCTCTCTGAGGGGGTCAATGTTTCTCCCCCCAGGGTAATGGACGGACAGATGGAATTGTCCTTGGGAGGCAAGACCCACAGCCACTCCGTCTTGTCTGGATTGAATTTGAGTTTGTTGACACCCATCCAGGCCCCAACAGCCTCCAGGCACCGGCACATCACTTCCACTGCTTCGCTGACTGGACATGGGGTGGAGATGTATAACTGGGTATCATCGGCATATTGATGATACCTCACCCCATGCCCTTGGATGATCTCACCCAGCGGTTTCATGTAGATGTTAAATAGCAGGGGGGAGAGGACCGACCCCTGAGGCACCCCACAAGGGAGAAACCTAGAGGTCGACCTCTGACCCCCCACTAACACCGACTGCGACCGACCGGAGAGGTAGGAGGAGAACCACTGAAGGACAGTGCCCCTCACTCCCAACCCCTCCAGCCGGCGCAGAAGGATACCATGGTCGATGGTATCGAAAGCCGCTGAGAGGTCAAGAAGCACCAGGACAGAGGACAAGCCCCTGTCCCAGGCCCGCCAGAAATCATCCATCAACGCGACCAAAGCAGTTTCCGTGCTGTAGCCGGGCCTGAATCCAGACTGCTGAGGACCTAGATAATCGGCTTCTTCCAAGGACCGCTGGAGTTGGAGTGCCACCACCTTCTCAACAACCTTCCCCATAAAGGGAAGGTTGGAGACTGGACGGTAGTTATTAAGCACGGCTGGGTCCAGGGAAGGCTTCTTGAGGAGGGGGCGCACAAGTGCCTCCTTATAAAGGGCCGGAAAGGACCCCCTCCCCAAGGAGGCGTTGACAATCTCCTGGGCCCAGCTCCGTGTCACCTCTCGACCGGCCGAAACCAACCAAGAGGGACACGGATCCAGTGAACAGGTGGTGGAACTCACAGCTCCAATGGCCTTGTCCACTTCATCAGGTGTCACCAAGTCAAACTCCTCCCAGACAGATGGACAAAGACGTTTAGCCCCAGTCACCTCGACTGACTCGTTGTGATCCATCTAGTCTGCCCTTATACTATTTTTTGTATTTTATCTTAGGATGGATATATGTTTATCCCAGGCATGTTTAAATTCACTGTGTTACTGTGGATTTACCAACCACGTCTGCTGGAAGTTTGTTCCAAGGATCTACTACTCTTTCAGTAAAATAATATTTTCTCATGTTGCTTTTGATCTTTCCCCCAACTAACTTCAGATTGTGTCCCCTTGTTCTTGTGTTCACTTTCCTATTAAAAACACTTCCCTCCTGAACCTTATTTAATGTCAATACCTATAATTCCCTAGACAACACAGTCAATTCCATGCTAGGTCAGGTAGGGTCCCTTCCCTTAGTGGGACCTATGAAGTACCTCTTTCTGTAGGATCTGTGGTCATGTGGAACACTTTCCCCCTGGAATCTGATAAGCCCCAAGCCTTTCAACCTTGAAACCCATTAAAGGCTGGTTTTTCTACGTGATGTTTTGGTAACATCAGAGACATTTAATGTCAATACTTATAATTCCTTAGACAACACAGTCAACTGACATAATATTATGTGACATTTATAGACCTAATCTACAATAAAGTATTTTGATAGTATTTACTAAACTCAATTAAAATCTCTTAGATATCTCTCTCTTAATATGTAGTGGTGGAAAGTTTGTACATATGTCAATATCAGTGTACTTATACATTAATTTTTGATGTCTCTTTCAGTCTTAATCAAAGTATGAGCTTAAACCATATTGATTCCTTTGCAATTTTAATAATTAATTGCTATATGGAGGGGCCTTTGAGCGGCCACATGTATGATTGTAATGGAATGAATGGGGGATGACTATTTTTTAAAAATTGGAGTTTTTAGATTAGATTTAGATTAGTTTTAATGTTTGGGTTTCTTACATGTTCTTTTTGTATTTATTCCTATTTTGTAAGCCGCCCTGAGTCTAGGGAGAAGGGAGGCCTAGAAATCCAATCAATCAATCAATCAATCAATCAATCAATCAATCAATACTTTCCTTTTTTTAAAAAAAGTTTACTTCTAGGATTAGAAGGGCTCTGCTCATTCTTATATGCTTAAACATGCCTTTTCTAAGAACCCACACAATTTTTAAAAATTATGCTTTGCACCCAATCTTGGATGCTTTCCCCAAACCACATGATAACAGTTTCCTGAAGATGCAAATCCTGAGAAAACATCAGCAGAGGGTAAATAGTAAGTACAGTATTACTATTGTGTTGAAATAGAAAGCAGTGAAAGCTTTAAAAGGTACAGTGTAAACATATTAGCTTTTTAAAATATTTTACAGCTCCCATGAATGTTTATAGTAAAAATCTATGATAACACATTTGAGAATACATTGGGATTCCGGTCTCCCCTCTTTCCAAAATGGACTTTTTTGCTGTTTATCTTTTAAATGTACACATTTATCAAAAGTTGCATTACAGTGGTCCCTCGATTTTCGCGGGTTCGAACTTCGCGAAACGGCTATACCATGGTTTTTCAAAAATATTAATTAAAAAATACTTTGCTGTTTTTTCCCCTTTACCACGGTTTTTCCCGCCCGATGATGTCATATGTCATCACCAAACTTTAGTCCGCCTTTAATAAATATTTTTTTAAATAAACTTTAATAAATAAACATGGTGAGTAATAATCTAAATGGTTGCTAAGGGAATGAGAAATTGCAGTTTAGGGGTTTAAAGTGTTAAGGGAAGGCTTGTGATACTGTACATAGCCAAAAATAGTGTATTTACTTCCGCATCTCTACTTCGCGGAAATTCAACTTTCACGGGCGGTCTCGGAACACATCCCCTGCGAAAATCGAGGGAACACTGTATATGTATTTGGTAAAAGTGATTAAATCGATTTTAATGTTTAAGATATACAGTGATCCCTCGATTTTCGCGATCTCGTTCTTCGCGAAACGCTATATCGCGATTTTTCCCACCCGATGACGTCACTCTCTTCCTTCCTTTCTCATCTTTCTTTCTCTCTCTCTTTCTCTATCTTGCTTCTTCCTCTCTCACACTGTCTTCCTCCCTCTCTCATCTCTTTCTTTCCTTCTCTCTTTCTGTATCTCTCCCCCTCTTGCTGGCGGGCGGCGGGCGGGCGGCGGGCGGGCGAGCGGGGGCATCAGCGAGGAAGACCCAGGGAAGGTTCCTCCGGCCTCCCAGCAGCTGATCTGCTCGGCAGCGCAGCGAGGAGCCGAATCGGGGTTTTCCCTTTGCGTGGGCGGCGGGGAAACCCCGATCTTCGTCTGCTCGCTGCTGCTGCGCTGCCGAGCAGATCAGCTGCTGGGCGGCCGAAGGAACCTTCCCTGGGTCTTCCCCGCCGCCCACGCAAACTCCACCATCTGCGCATGCACGGCCATGAAAAAAGGGCGCGCATGCGCAGATGGTGTTTTTACTTCCGCAACCCTACATCGCGAAAAATCGATTATCGCGAGGGGTCTTGGAACGGAACCCTCACGATAATCGAGGGATCACTGTATCCACTTTCCTCCATATTATTAGAACCACACTGTGTTTAGTTGGAAAGCAAATTCAGGGAGCTTAAAGGAATCCAATCAGTTAGGATTGTCATTTTAATGTTAAAAAAGCAAGAGCCCAGCCTGGTTTATGAGGAGAGAAAAATTAAAAATAACAGTAAACTAAAATCCAGTATAAAAGCAGTACTTCTACAAAAGGATAAGCCTGATCTAACACTTAGTTAGTGCATAAGCATAAAGCCTTTTAAGTATTGCATTTTTAAAAGCCAAGTTTCACTTCAATAAGGCAAGAAATAAAAGGACATAAAGGAAAATATAAGTATAACTTTATAGGCAAGACTATCAACAAGACTCACTTGTCATATTCATATTCTATTTTATGTGAAAAAAAGGAAAGGGCAATTTCTAGAGAGCAAGACAAGGGCTGGTCTTTTTCTTAACTACAATTAAAATGACAAGAAAGAATGAAAACCCAGCCAGGTTTTTATTTTAAAATTATACTTGACTTGCACATCCTAGTGTTTAGGATTTATTTTGATTCTATGCTTGCTGGACAAGGCAACAACAAAACAATATCTACTATTTTCTAAGACAGATCTAAAAAGGAAAGATGAAATTGTGTTGCTAGTTTGTACTTGGGCCAGGCTGCAATTCAAGGCTACACAAACCTTTCCTTGATGGCCTTCTAATAAAGGAAACTAGAAAACAGAAACAATGCAGAAACAACTCAAGCCCTTTCCCTTCACATTCTAACCTGGAAATACCGTTGGAGAGTTTGTTTTCTGGCATCTCAATTCACAAAAGTTCACACTGATAACATTACTCTGTGTTTCTGAGATGTAGCAACAGGCAGTTCAAGGACAAAACTCTTTCTTTACTTTGCAAGGTCTAATAATTCCAATAGGCAGCCATAAAGAAGTCCCTCTGCACTCATGAGGACTAGAAACTTGTCCTTTTAGAAGGGATATACCTTCAAGTTTGTAAATACTTTGTTCAGCAGAAAACCTTAAATATAGTCCTAAAAAGATTATAGGGAGTATAATTCTAGTACTTGAAAGGCATGTTTTCCCCCTAAATGCCCAGTTACAGTATGGGTGCGCAATCTGATTATCACTTTAAAATTTGTGATGACAAGACATTTTTCATTAGTTAGTTTCATTAGTTAGTTTCATTAGTTAGTTTCATTAGTTAGTTTTTAGTTAGTTTCATTAGTTAGTTTTTAGTTAGTTTTTAGTTAGTTTTATTAGTTAGTTTCATTAGTTAGTTTTTAGTTAGTTTCATTAGTTAGTTTCATTAGTTAGTTTCATTAGTTAGTTTTCTGATAACTTGAAAAAGGCAACATTTTCTTAAATATAAAATGTCACTTTAGTTTAAAAAATTGAAGAGATATTTGGCTACTTCAACAAAATCTTCTATCTTTATGTTTTCAAGTGTCACAGAAGGCAGTAGAAAGTTACAGCCAAATTGCCCTAAACTAGCTGTTATTTGCCGTACATTACATTTAAATGAAGTTCATTTTGTTCTCAATCAGAATGACATTATATTACAAGATGCACAAGTAATTAAACCAGGTTCGCAGAAATGTGTTCCATCTAGCTCTGTTGTACAACAACCCCAATCATTGCTGATGAACAAGAATCATGGCTAGCTGAAACATAATGATAATGGCAACCCAGCATTTCTAGAAGGCAGGGTAGACAATTACAGTGGTACCTCTACCTACAAATGCCTCTACTTATGAACTTTTTTTAGATAAGAACCGTGTGTTCAAGATTTTTTTGCCTCTTCTCAAGAACCATTTTCCACTTACAAACCCAAGCCTCCGAAACTGTAACCGGAAAAGGCAGGGAGAAGCCTCCGTGGGGCCTCTCTAAGAATTTTCTGGGATGAAACAGGGCCGGAAAAAGTGGGGAGAAGCCTCCATAGGGCCTCTTTAGGAATCTCCTGGGAGGAGGCCGGAAAAGGTGGGGAGAAGCCTCTGTGGGGCCTCTCTAGGAATCTCCCGGGAGGAAACAGGGCCAAAAAAGGCGGGGAGAAGCCTCCGAGGGGCCTTTCTTGGAATCTCTTGGGAGTAGGGCCTCCACCCTCCATGTGGTTTCCCCAATTGCACACATTATTTGCTTTTACATTGATTCCTATGGGAAAAATTGCTTCGTCTTACAAACTTTTCTACTTAAGAACCTGATCATGGAATGAATTAAATTCGTAAGTAGAGGTACCACTGTATTACACAACTCATATCTTAGCAAATAGGCTGCCTTTAATAAAAATCCAAAAATAAAATGCTTCTTTCCATGTTCACGCTTACCTCTTGTTTGGAATCTTTAAACGACCTTCTTAAAGATCTGCTTCTAGGTTCTAATGGCGCAGGTTCTTCTTGCTGACCAAAGAATTCCTCAATTGTCTTTGTGTCAATCTGATAGTTCTGCTTAGCACCAACAGTCCAGATGTTGTTTTTACCACGGACTTGTTCTTCAGGGATGGTTTTCCAAAAGAAACTACGTATTCGCTTCTTCTTGCTCAGGTGGCCATGCCCATTCAACAGCTGGGATACTGAGGATCTGCTTAGGTTGGGAGGAGGAGGCGGCGGTGGCGGTGGTACCCCTACTGAGGATGGCAGTCCAGCTTCTATGGAAAAGCATAGTGGAGGAAGAGGTGGGGGTGGAGGGGGTTGCTCTTCCGGTCCGTTGTTATCGTCAATCATTAATCCAGCTTCGGCAGAAATTGCTCCATTTTCTTTATCATTGACCAAGGAGACACAATTCATAACATGCATTTTATAATCTCTCTCAGTGGAGAGACAGGCTTAGTTCTGTGGGTGTGCATAAAATGCTTAGCAGCTGAACAACATGTGACTTGCTCATCAAAATGTTGGTTTACCATCCGTCAATGAAATTCAAAAGGTCTGGTGTTTGCCCCTGAAATCTGTAACACAAAAACGAGACGAGGTCAATGCTTTTGAAAATATGAGAAAATATGAAGCACCAATTTGTAGACTACAGTAGTCCCTCGCCTATCGCTGGTGTTACGTTCCAGACCCGGCCGCGATAGGTGAAATCCGCGATGGGGAATTTATCGACTGATAGTACTTATTTAAGTATTTATATTGTAATTGTTTGGTAAGTTTTCATTGTTTTAAGTGTTTATAAACCCTTCCCACACAATATTAATTTTAGATACAGTATTTAAATACAGTATTTACAATTTTAGATATATTTTTTTTGAAAAACCTGCCGATCGAGTTCGGCGGGCTGTTTAAATCTGCCGATCGACTTCCTCAGAAACCCGTGAACCAGCGAAGATCCGCGAATGATTTTTCTCATTAATATTTCTTGAAAACCCGCGATGAAGTGAAGCCGCAGTAGGTGAAGCGCAGTATAGCGAGGGACTACTGTATATTCAAATGATTCCACCAATCCAGACATACCAATTACTAACTCCCTTTTATAACCCTTGTAATGCAACATACAACCTGAGCAAGCTTTGTAAACAACACAGTCAGAAGCCTCTGTTTATAACCGTGCCCAAAGTATTTAAAACTGAACTTCCTCTCTGTAGACCTAATTTAATGTCAACCTAAGAATAACCTCCAGGGCTGATCTATATCTCCAGTATGAAGACAAGGGGGCACACTCCGAGGTTAGTTGGGGGAAAGATCAGAAGCAACGTGAGAAAATATTATTTTACTGAAAGAGTAGTAGATGCTTGGGACAAACTCCCAGCAGTCGTGGTTGGCAACCCAACAGGATCAACACAGGCTTCAGAGGATAATCAGAACTGCAGAAAAAACAATTGCTGCCAACCTGCCTTCCATTGAGGACCTGTATACTGCCCGAGTCAAAAAGAGGGCGGGGAAAATATTTACTGACCCCTCGCATCCTGGACATAAACTGTTTCAACTCCTACCCTCAAAATGTCACTACAGAGCACTGCACACCAAGACAACTAGACACAAGAGTTTTTTCCCGAACACCATCACTCTACTAAACAAATAATTCCCTCAACACTCTCAGACTTTTTACTAAATCTGCACTTCTATTTCTACTAGTTTTTCTCATCATTCCTATCATCCTTTTCCTCCCACTTAGGACTGTATGACTGTAACTTGTTGCTTGTATCCTAAGATTTTTATTAATATTGATTGTTTCTTCATTGCTTATTTGACCCCTATGACAGTCATTAAGTTTTGTACCACATGATTCTTGACAAATGTATCTTTTTCTTTTATTTACGCTGAGAGCATATGCATCAATGATAAATTCTTTGTGTGTCCAATCACACTTGGCCAATAAAGAATTCCATTCTATTCTATTCAATGCAATTCAATTCTATTCTATTCTATTCTATTCTATATCCACAGTAACTGCATTTAAACATGCCTGGGATATATGCATCCTAAGATAAAATACAGGAAACAGTATAAGGGCAGACTAGATGGACCATGAGGTCTTTTTCTGCTGTCAATCTTCTAGGTTTCTATAGGATACTTCAGAGGTGAAATACTACCGGTTTGGCCCGGTCCATGAGTACCAATAGCGGCAGTTACCGGTGGTTCAGAAAACCAGTAGCACCCACCCGCCCACTCGCCTGGACGTTATTATTTTCATATTTTTAACTCTCCGTGCATGGACAAAGCTTTCTGCGCATGAACAGAGGGTGAAAATGCGTGTATGATGGGAGGGGGGGACATGTGCAAAGCATGTATTTCTGAATCAGTAGAGAAAATAGGAAGACAGGAATGGATGGTGTCATTCGTAGCCTATCGCCAAGAATCTCAAAAAGTGTTCCAAGTGCACTAAGTCTTCCGTCCCCTGTCCTATTGCTCTCCTATATCTCCTATACCTTTCTTCTATTCCTATATCTCTCCTTCTATTCTTTCAGTGATATGTTCTTTTACTATACCTTCTTTTCTATTCTTTCTTAGATATATTTTACTATGAGTATCTCCTTCATCATGCATTTTACTATGTGTATATAGATATATACCCACTAAAACCCTCATTGTGTATTGGACAAAATAAATAAATAAATACATCAAAAATAGTGCTTTTTTTTCATCTCCAAATGAAACAAGCCAGTCCTCTTGCTACACTTCATTTCATCTTACACAACTCCACTCCAGGTGGCTGGTGTGTGTTCTGGCAGGCAATTGCAGTAGTCCCCACTCTGTGACTTCAACGACCTTTTGTCTTGGGCTGCTTGGCTACATGCCATGAAATAATGGGTCTTTATTTTGTTTTTATATTTTGTTCCAGGTTTAATAGCGGAACGGTGAGATGCTGGCTATTTTTGCTTGTTTTTAACAGGTTCAGCAGAAGGATAAAAAACTGAAATCAGCAAGAATTTTGTTGTTTCCCCTTGAAGTCTAAGGGGACAGAGAGAAGGGCAAAACTGTTAATGCTCCCTCTCCCCCAGGTCTCTAAATAATAATAATAATAATAATAATAATAATAATAATAATAATATATAAGAACAGGCCATTAGAACAAATGCTGTCAAAGCCAGAATTGAAAAATCAACAGACGATCCAAAGTGCAGACTCTGTAAAGAAACAGATGAAACAATCGATCACATACTCAGCCGCTGCAAAAAGATTGCACAGACTGACTACAAGCATAGACACGATGCTGTGGCACAGATGATCCACTGGAACTTGTGCCGGAACTACCATTTACCAGTGGCAAAGAACTGGTGGGATCATAAGCCCGAAAAAGTGGTCGAAAATGAGCAAGCCAAACTACTGTGGGACTTCCGTCTTCAGACTGACCGAATTCTGAAGCATAACACACGAGACATTGTGATCGTGGAGAAAAAGAAAGTATGGATCATTGACATCGCAACCCCAGGAGACAGCAGAATTGAGGAGAAGCAGCTAGAGAAATTAGTGAAATACGAAGATCTAAAAACCGAGCTGCAACAACTCTAGCATAAGCCAGTGAAAGTGGTCCCAATGGTACTTGGCACACTGGGTGCAGTACCAAAGGATCTCAGAGGACATTTGAAAACCATTGGAATTGACAAAATCTCCATCTGTCAATTGCAAAAGGCCGCTTTACTGGGATCGGCAAACATAATTCGCCGCTACATCACGCAGTCCTAGGTGCTTGGGAAGCGCCCGACTGGTGATGAAATACGAAATCCAGCATAGTGATCTCGTTTGCTGTGTTGTACTGACATAATAATAATAATAATAATAATAATAATAATAATAATAATAATAATAATAATATAATAGATTTGTATGCCGCCCCTCTCCGAAGACTCGGGGCGGCTCACAGCAATAATAAAAACAATGTTTTTATGTAAATAACAATTTAAATACCTGCTTGTAGAAGGGAGAGCAATTGGCACATATTTTGCAAGTATGGGAAGGAAAGAAAGATGCAGGATTAACTGTGGTCCAGAAAGAACATCAGGTCACCACCGTGAGCAAAGTTGAAGAAAGCCAGTTGAAATCCAGAAAAGGATTTCTTAAGCCAGCTTCATTTATGCATGGGAGGCAAGTGAAGGCTAGAAAGGATTTAGATTGAGCCAATGTAAAACATTTGATTTAGGCTTCTGGCCAATCAATCACACCAATATTTAAAATCTTATTTGGGCTGCATCACAAGGTTTGGTATGAGATGACTACTTTACATTAAACCTGTTACCATTAATTCAGTAACTGTCAGACTACATAGCAACATATGCTTTACTTATTATCTTAGTGATAAAAGAAAACAATAGCTGACTTGGTATAGCTTGTTAAACTATATTATAAATAATTTTGACTTATTGTAGACTATATTATTATGGCTAAGCAATCTTTCACTGATACAACACATAATTCTACCTTCTACTTGCATGGTACCAAACAACTCATTCAATTATAACATATTTTTATTATTTTGGTAAGCTTTGAATTTTATGCTAAGCTTTTTTGAAGTACAGTGGTACTTCTACTTACAAACTTAATTCGTTCCATGACCAGGTTCTTAAGTAGAAAGGTTTGTAAGAGGAAGCAATTTTTCCCATAGGAATCAATGTAAAAGCAAATAATGCGTGTGATTGGGGAAACCACAGGGAGGGTGTAGGCTCTGTTTCTTCCCGGGAGATTCCTAAAGAGGCACCATGGAGGCTTCTCCCTGCCTTTTCCGCCCCTGTTTCCTCCAGGAAATTCCTAGAGAGGCCCCACGGAGGCTTCTCCCTGCCTTTTCTGTCCCTGTTTCTTCCAGGAAATTCCTAAAGAGGCCCCACGGAGGTTTCTCCCTGTCTTTTCCGGTTACAGTTTCGGAGGCTCGGGTGGAAAATGGTTCTTGAGAAGAGGCAAAAAAAATCTTGAACACCCGGTTCTTATCTAGAAAAGTTCCTAAGTAGAGGCATTCTTAGGTAGAGGTATCACTGTATGTTTATTGACGACAATTATGCATGTGCACTACCAATACATTCTCTACATTTGATAAATTAATTCTCTACCTGCTCTTTGATATGAATATTTTATATCTTATATCAGAATAGAAAAATTAAATGTGAGCAATCCAGATTAAAATCAGTTTACTAAACAGTTTTGTGATGACACAGTATGTTTATTGTTAAGCATGCTACGTAAACCAATATATTGATTTTAATCAGAACCATTTAATTATTTTAATTCTTAATTTTTTTATGCTGACTATCTCCCACATAAGGCGGTTTTGGATATTTTAATTAACCAATCATGATTAATAAAATGCCTTTATTAATTAATAAACCACTAACCAATTTGTTTCATATATCACATTAAATCAAACCAATGAACCATCATGGTTTATTGTGATCTGTACATTCAGTCATATATTTTTTCTAGACTGGTAGTTGTGTGGAGTACAAAAATTATCTTTAAAGCATTTATTCTGTGCGTATGTGCAGTACCATAAATTGTAATCACTAAAATTAATATAAACTTTTACTGAATTATCATCTTTTAAGGAACTTGAACATTAAATATCACAGTTGAAGCAATTTTTAAATGATTGATAAATATCTCAAATTCAGTTTAGTTTTACATCTCAACTATATTACAGAATTTGAAAATATAAAGTACGTACATTTGTTTTCCAAATATGTCAGAACATCATTTTTTTGTTGTTTTTGCAGTACAGATAGATATTTTAAGTTGGACTGTTTGGGTTAGTATTATAGCAAGCATAAACAATGAAAAGGAAGAGAGAAGATGCATAACTACGTAAATCTGCAAAGCTAAATATTTACATAGGCAAACCAGTATGTCCAGATTATCTAATACTAGGATGATAGGTATTTTAAAAGCTGGAAGAGCCACTGTATAATTGCATTTTTATTATCAGTAAATAAATACAACATAGACAGCAACTATTTTAGATATCACTTTTTGAAATACAGTTTTCAAAATCTAAGTTAAAAACTCCTGACCTAGACCTCATTCTTGGTCAGGGCAGTGTTTCTCAACCTTGGCAACTTGAAGATATTTGGACTTCAACTCCCAGAATTCCCCATCCAGCATCCGCTGGCTGGGGAATTCTGGGAGTTGAAGTCCAAATATCTTCAAGTTGCCAAGGTTGGGAAACACTGCATTAAGGGCTACACATGAGTTGTGTTTGACCTCAGGGACTGAGTGGGCATTGACCAAAGGATGGGCCAGCTCAATTTCCTGTAGCCCTATGCCAGCAGAAACAGAGCTTGGGCTCCATTTTCACTGTCAGAGCCACCACTGGCAGGGCTCTGCTTTTGGCTGCAATGGCCTCCTGCAACCAGTAGTGGGCTGCTGCCCCCACGAGGGTGTGTGTGTGACTCAGTGGGGGTAGTAAGTTTATGCACTATGTATTGAATGCTTAATAGTTTATTTTATTGTCCTTCCTTCTCTAGTACCTTAATATAATCCTTAATTACTAATTACTACTAATAACAATAATTAAATAGCATGTTTTCCTCCATAAATGCTTTAATCGTTTTAATCATCTAGAACTGAACTTTTATAGCAATTAAAGAAAATTGAGCTACTTGCCTAATCTGTTATCGTACTGAACCTTGTGGGTTCAGTACAAAAACTTAAAATGATTGCCATACAAATCTTTTGAATGAATAAACAAACACATGAATGTTGATTTCAAGCTCTATACAGTACTCATTTAGGCAACATCAATTTGGAGAAAGCTCCCATATCAGAAGAAAGGGAAAAGAAATTGCTGGGATAATTTTCGATATTGATAGAAAAAGAGAAATGTATTAAAGATCTATAAGGCAGCATTATAGGATGGTGTAATAAAATTATTCTTGTGGTGGACGTAGTTTGACTGAGTAATTAATTTGATTTGCTGTTGTCCCTATCTCAGTATCTGCCAATAATAAAGCTAGAGGCCAATAAAAAACAAATTTTTGAATAGAAGAGTTAGCAAGAGAGAGTAATATGGCTTTCTTTCAATTAAGTCAAAATATGTGTCTTTTAGCTGGGATTAATGCTTAGGTTTTTACATGTTTCTTTTAATCTTTAATAGAAGTGTACTTTGAAGACTTGACTACAACTTTATGGTGTGTGTATAAATTATGTAGTATCCATAATTCTGTATGTGTCACAGCATATTATTGCAAGAAAAAGCTCTGCTGAATCCAATATGTATAAATCTTTACTTTGCTAAATCTCAGAGCACTTATAAAATGTATTAGACTTTATGGAGTACTGAAACGAATTGAAGTTCCTACATGCCTCGTTCCTAAATTGGCTGTATAATTTGATATTGTACCATTAGGCTTCAATCCTAAACTCTCAATTCCTTAATCTTTTCTTTTTACCATATACTGTACTGAGAGCAGAAATGGTCTCTTGTCTTTTAAAAGATGACTCATCAATATATTCCACTCATATACTGACACTTATTTTTTCCTAAATAATTTTCTGCGTACTATTTTAGGATTTTGATATTTTTTCAAAAGCTTTGTTATATTGTTTACAAACAACACTGTAATTTAGATATCCCCGTTATAAGACATTTTCCTATTAATCATTTGAATCCAGCTAGGCTTTGCTGTAAGCACTTTTAAAAGAACATCTATTCACTTAGAACAGAGGTGTCAAATTCAAGGCTTGCGGTGCTTAAATTTTGCCCACAGGGCCACCCTGGAAACAGCAAAGAACCGCATTGCTGTTTCCAGGGTGCCACAGCTCGCAGTGCCTCTGCTAGCAAAAATGGAGTTCAGGAGGGCTGTGTGTGGCCCTCTTGAGATCTGTTTTCATTAATAGAGGGTTGCAGGGAGTGAAGGGTTGCCAAAAATTTTACTGGCTTATTTTGTGGGTGTGTCTTGATGGTCATGTGACCAGGTAGGAGTGGCTTACCGACCAAGACAAATTTTCAAATACCGGTAGGTGCTTGGACCCTTTTTCAGTTGATTCTACAGAGGAATCATTGAGTCTGTCATCTGCACCTCTATAACTGTCTGGTTTGGTGCTGCAACCCAACAGGACCGACACAGACTTCAGAGGATAATCAGAATTGCAGAAAAAACAATTGCTGCCAATCTGCCTTCCATTGAGGGCCTGTATACTGCACGAGTCAAAAAGAGGGCGGGTAAAATATTTACTGACCCCTCACATCCTGGACACAAATTGTTTCAACTCCTACCCTCAAAATGTTGCTACAGAGCACTACACACCAAGACAACTACACACAAGAACAGTTTTTTCCCGAACTCCATCACTCTACTAAACAAATAATTCCCTCAACACTGTCAGCCTTTATACTAAATCTGCACTTCTATTCTACTAGTTTTTCTCATCATTCCTATCACCCATTTCCTCCCATGTTGACTGTATGACTGTAACTTGTTGCGTATATCCTAAGATTTTTATTAATATTGCTTCTTCATTGCTTATTTGACCCCTATGACAATCATTAAGTGTTGTACCATATGATTCTTGACAAATGTATATTTTATTTTATGTACGTTGGGAGCATATGCACCAAGACAAATTCCTTGTGTGTCCAATCACACTTGGCCAATAAAAATTCTATTCTATTAAGTCACATTATTTGAATAGCCACAAAAAGGACAAATATGATAAGACAGCATTATTTGCTGAGGAGCATAGTACCAATCTTAAAACACAACTCTGGCTGGTTCACAATATAGGATGAACAAAACAGGAAAGCCTCCAGCACCTGTAGATGGGGGGAAATGGCCCAACTGAACTTCCGGTAGGTCTGTTGGGCCATTTTTCGCCCTCCCCAGGCTTCAGGAAAGCCTCCTGAAGCCTGAAGATGGCAAAACACGTCCCAATGGGCCTACCGGAAGTTCATTTACAAACACAGTTGGGCTGTGTTTTCCTGAAGTCAGGCTTCAGGAAAGACTTCAGAGTCTATGGATGCCAAAAAATGGGCCCAACAGGCCTACCAGAAGTTCAGAAACAAACTTTTGATAGGACTATACGGCCATTTTTTGCCATCCACAAGCTCCGGAGCTTTCCTGAAGCCTGGGGAGGTGTGAAAACATGTGTGCTGGAGCTGACATAGGGCAACATCTCATATGCCCTCAGATATGGCTCTGCGTGCCACCTGTGGCACGCATGTCATAGGTTCGCCATCACAGTCCTATGGTATTAAAGCCAACATTCAAGTTCAAGATATAATGAAATATGGAATATATTCAATATATATTATGCCTAAGGAAGAGGTGTAAAGCTTACAATTACGGTAAATTCATATTGTGCTGAACAAAAAAAAACACAGAACACAGAAAGAAAGATAAAGTCAGAGACAGAATCTGACAGAAAATTATAAAACTAAATTGTATTGTCAGAACAATATAGCTCTTTGTTAAAGAAATGCAAAGACTAATAAGCTTTCAAACACAGTTCTTAAAATGGAAATGTTTAAATATCTTCAGAACAACCAGTACTATGTAAAGTGTGGCAGATTGACATTATTTATGGATTGATATTAAGCAATTCAAAAACCAGTATTTTCTCTTATTATAAGCAAATTGGTTTTCAGCAATATAAAAAAAATTAAAGAACTTTAGTTGCAGAGAAAAATTGATTACTTTTTTTGCAGAGCAATACGTAGGTAAACGTCTAGATTTGTATCAATCAAATAACTTGGCAATTAACAGCAAGAGAAATAACAATTCCAGAATATAATTTACAATGCAAAATTTATATACGGTAATTAAAATGGGTATTTATGATCCAGCTGACTAATGAATCACAAAGCTTTTTAAAAAAACAAGCATGTTTGACAGTCTTCGGAGAAGGGTGGCATACAAATCTAATAAATTATTATTATTATTATTATTATTATTATTATTATTATTATTATTATTATTATTATTATTATTTAGGAAACGATAAACCTGTGCTCAGAATAATACAACTACCGTAATTTGAAATATATTTTCTAACTAAAGGAAAAACTGTATATGTGAAGTTCTTGTGCACTGGACCAACCAGTTTTAAAACAATGAAGATTTTTCATGGAAGTGACAATTCTAAATGCACCATGTACATGCATAACATTCACAAAAGCTCAGTAATTCCAAATTGCCACTTACATCCAAGGTAAACATGAATGCTACAAGCTGGTCTCTCTTCCAGCCTTCAGTTAAGAAAGCAGGTAATGAGTGGCCCAAAAGGAAGTGATTAATTCATTCTTGCACTATTCTGATGGTGACACTGAGAAGATGTATAAGGAAAACAAGAGATATGGAACAGGTGTTTTAGACAGGCTACAAGAATGGTGGAAGGTCTTAAGCATAAAACGTATCAGGAAAGACTTAATGAACTCAATCTGTATAATCTGGAGGACAGAAGGAAAAGGGGGGACATGATCGAAACATTTAAATATGTTAAAGGGTTAAATAAGGTCCAGGAGGGAAGTGTTTTTAATAGGAAAGTGAACACAAGAACAAGGGGACACAATCTGAAGTTAGTTGGGGGAAAGATAAAAAGCAACGTGAGAAAATATTATTATACTGAAAGAGTAGTAGATGCTTGGAACAAACTTCCAGCAGACGTGGTAGATACATCCACAGTAACTGAATTTAAACATGCCTGGGATAAACATATATCCATCCTAAGATAAAATACAGAAAATAGTATAAGGGCAGACTAGATGGACCATGAGGTCTTTTTCTGCCGTCAGTCTTCTAGGTTTCTAGGTTTAGCAGAATCACTTCAAGAAGGGGTGAAGCAAGAGACATGGACATTACTAATTTCATTTTATACATGCAAGTTGTCCTGATTCAAGTGAAATGAGAAATAATTAATACTACTATGATTCTGATAAAGTCAGTATCATTTTGTGCCTACAGAAACTTTGCCCCAGGTTGACGCTCTGAGGATGGACAGGTGTATCTGTGTTATAATAACTGAATCAGAAACAACCATGTTGTTTGAGGGGATAAGTGCCGAACACTAATGAGTGCAAAATCCAGAGTTTGGGGAAGCTATGTACTACCCCTAGGTTAACCCTATTGGCCTTCCACAATGCAGGCTGAGGCTCTTGATCTCACCATTATATCCTTATAAGATCCAACCAGAAATGAATGATGTATATGTTTCTTAATTGTTTTTAATAGATGTTTTTGATGGTTTCGATGTTTACGATGTTTCATCTTTGCTGTGAGCCGCCCAGAATCCTCTGGAAGTTGGATGGCATGCAGGTTTAGTTAGTTAGTTAGTTAGTTAATACATACATACATACACACATACATACATACATACATACATACATACATACATACATTTATGAAAAATTAAGCACGCAATAAGAGAAAATAGAGCAAAATGTATCACCTATAATTTAGCATTTAGACTTATATACTGCTTCACAGTGCTTTACATCCCTTTCTAAGTGGTTTACAGAGAGTAAGCCTATTGCCCCCAACAATCTGGGTTCTCACTTTACCAACCTTGGATGGACAGAAGGCTGAGTCAACCTTGAGCCTACTAAGATTCGATCTGACAAACTGCTGGCAGCCAGTGATCAGCAGAAGTAGCTTGGAGTAATGCACTCTAACCACTGCACCACCGGGGCTAATAATAATAATAATAATAATAATAATAATAATAATAATAATAATAATAATAATAATAGTAGTAGTAGTAGTAATAGTAATAGTAGTAATAGTAATAATAATAATAATAATAATAATAATAATAATAATAATAATAATACACTTCCCCATCTAGGAGATATGTGCAAAGAGGAAAACCACACCAAGGGAGCTTAATTGTTATTGGAAAGAGGCACAACTGACATGATAATGCTTTGTCACTATATCAGCCCCTTTCTTTGCATATTAACTGCAGAATTAAAACATTTCAGAAAGATCTCAGGTGTAGATGAACACATCTAGCTTTGCATCAAGAAACTTGTTCCAATTGACAGAGGCTCCCTGGCTTACAGAGACTCAGCAGGGTTCCACATCACCATTTATACTGAATGAGAATCATAAACCCAAGCCTATTTAAGCCAGCATTCTCCTTCAGGGAATGGTTAACCAGACACCTGTTCAAACAAATGATGATTTCCCGGAAACGTTTTGTCCTCTTTTTTCCAGAAGCCTTTGAACTATGGTGCTGGAGGTGACTATTACCCATTGCATGGACTGCAAAAATAATTTTAAAAAAGTCCTAGGCTGAACCTCACCAAAAATATCGCCAAAGAGAGTCTGTCACACTTTGGTCACCTCATGAGAACTGTTTCACTCAAAAAGTCAATCATGCTGGGAGAGATCACTGGAAAAAAGGAGAATACCCTCTGGCTGGACCCTATAAAGCAGAGGTCACAAATTGGTGGTCCATGGACCACTGGTGGTCCACAAGAAAAGTTTGATAGTCTGCAGAAAAAATATTTGCATTTTTTATATTGCACTAAATACTACTTAGTGTAATATTGGTGGTCCCACAGACCACTAATATTAATTTTTTAAAAGATAAATACTATTTATCTTTTAGTGGTCTGCGGGATTTAAAATTATGACTTTAGTGGTTTCTGAAGTTGGCTGCCCCTGCTATAAAGGATGACACTAGGATGACCATGGCCAGTAATGGGCGGCCCGAAAATGGAGCCACTGCCATCTTCCACCTCCCACCACCACTGGGGTGGATGAGTGAACCAACCCATTCATCTACCCCAGGTTTTGGGAGTGCTGGCTTGGTTATGTTTGTGTTTTGAAATGAGTTGGCCTTGTACACTTGAGGAAGTAGCAGCAGTAGTTGCTGCAAAGGTGGATAAGAAGATGGGGCGCGCGAGGAAAGCCCAAGAGGTGAGCGAAGTGCCCCTGAGTGGGTCAGTAGCTCTTGCCCATCCCCCTACAGCTGCCACTGCTGTTGGTGGCGGGACTGCACCGAAGGAACACTGGGAGCCCACTCAGGCACACAGGGCAGCATTTGTTGGCTGGGCAGCCACCCTGCCCACTGCTCCTTCTCCAGCTCAGCTCGGCTGGCGGCAGAGCAGCAGGCATGGTGGGAGTTGGGTGGGGGCACCACACCGCCTGCTGTTGATTTTGCACCTTCCCTATTTTTACCAAGCTCTCCCCGAAAAAAACCTTGGATCCCAACAAACGCCTACAGTTTTAGCCAAAATGGAGTTTGTCTGTCACTCCTGCGCAGACCAACTCCAGTCCTGTTGGAATCCCAGCCCCTTGTCCTTGGTGTGCCTTCATAGCTGCTCGCTGGGCCGGGAAACAGCTGACATTGCTTCACTTTGTATCTCTGACAGGACAGCGTAGCTCTGACACTCCGCAGTTTAACATACATGCCCAGCTTTTGGAGGAATCTTTCCTGAAGCATTCAATTTAAAATTATGGAAATTAAAATGAACATGATCGATGAAAATAAAGTGTAAAAACCAATGGGAAGACGGGATAGAGTCAGAGGTTTTATGGCTAGTAGAATTCAAGGCCGAGCCATAAAGAACAAATTGGAATCACTCTATATTCTGTAAATATGTTGATGTCCCTGGTTTTAAAATATTATAAATTAACACACCCACATTTGGTGGAGGGATTGAATGATTGGTGTTGGGTGGCGGAAGCACATATCACTGCGCTCTGTTTTGTGTTGTGTGCATTTGTTTATTATTATTGTCATCTGCACCTCTATAACTGTCTGGTTTGGTGCTGCAACCCAACAGGACCGACACAGACTTCAGAGGACAATCAGAACTGCGGAAAAAAGAATTGCTGCCAACCTGCCTTCCATTGAGGACCTGTATACTGCACGAGTCAAAAAGAGGGCGGGGAAAATATTTACTGACCTTTCGCATCCTGGACACAAACTGTTTTAACTCCTACCATCAAAACGTCGCTACAGAGCACTGCACACCAAGACAACTAGACACAAGAACAATTTTTTTTCCGAACGCCATCACTCTACTAAACAAATAATTCCCTCAACACTGTCAGACTTTCTACTAAATCTGCACTTCTATTCTACTAGTTTTTCTCATCATTCCTATCACCCATTTCCTCCCATGTTGACTGTATGACTGTAACTTGTTGCTTATATCCTAAGATTTTTATTAATATTGCTTCTTCGTTGCTTATTTGACCCCTATGACAAGCATTAAGTGTTGTACCACATGATTCTTGACAAATGTATATTTTATTTTATGTACGCTGAGAGCATATGCACCAAGACAAATTCCTTGTGTGTCCAATCACACTTGGCCAATAAAAATTATATTCTATTCTATTCTATTATTATAAAAATCAAAAAAATGTATTAAAAGAAAGCCATCAGGAGGGGAAAAAGAGCATCACCTCTCCAGAGGACCGAAATCAGTTGGTCAGTGCGCATATGCGCACTGAAGCTAACAGGGCAACACCTCACCTGCGCTCAGATATGGCTCCGCGTACCACCTGTGGCACGCGTGCTGTAGCTTCGCCAACACGGACCTGGTGCAAGAATAAAACTGGAGGCTATTACCACACATTTTGCTGGATGTGGGATTTCATGCTGAACAACTAGTCTGAAGGAAACCAGAGTTTTAATCTGAAGAGGTCTTGGGGCCGGTTCCCACACAATCCTGGTGTTCAAGTTACGCAGGGTATGGGTGGGGTGTGGTACTGAGCTGCCGATAGACCCTGATTCACAGGAAAGGGTGTGAATGAATAAATGTGTACGCCTAAGGCATACTCTCACAACCCCATTGTATAAATAAGCTATGCACCTGTGTTGTGCACAAATAACACTGAAAATTACATTAGATATAAAAGTAGATGTGTCAGTATAAAGTCCTAGAGAGGAATTGAGGTACAGATCTTTTTATGGGGGAACTGAGACACCTCCCCCAGGCTTTTTATATTTTATGTTTGGTATGTGTTGTTTGGTTTTAAACGATGGGGTTTTATATGTTTTTTCTCTTTTATTATTAGATTTGTTCCACTGTAACATTGTTTTTATTATTGTTGTGAGCCGCCCCGAGTCTTCGGAGAGGGGCGGCATACAAATCTAATATATTATTATTATTATTATTATTATTATTATTATTATTATTATTATTATTATGTCAGTACAACACAGCAAACAAGATCACTATGCTGGAATTATTATTATTATTATTATTATTATTATTATTATTATTATTATTATTATTATTATTATTATTATTATTATATGTGTGTACCAGCAGTACAAATAGAGTCAGCCCTTTCCACAGCCTGATGTTTTCTCCAGAATGTGAAAATGTGAATCCAATGCAAAGGTGAAGAAACAATATTAGAAATATCTAAAGAAATATCATATATCAGCAAGAATAGGTGCTGATGTGTAAATTCACCTCGGTTCTCTAATAATAAGCCCACCAGGAATCCACAGGCAAACAGAGATATTCCTAAATATATACTGTATGATACAGTGGCTGCTATGGTTTAACTATTTGAAATTTTCAGAAATTTGAGTAATTTACAATTAATCCTATAATAATCAAGTCATATCTAAAAGTGGTATGTTTCTAAGAAATCCACACTCACATCCATAATAATAAAATAACAGATATCGTCATAATGGATGAAAATATAATTGACTGGAATTCATATTTTAAGACAAATTTCTATATCAGAATACTGATGCTGCTAATTTTAACATGCTAGAAGCTTTCAGCACAATGCTCGGATATCAACATATCAATGTTTTAATATCTACACAGTAATTCCCTTACAAAAATAGGAGCTTGAGCAACTACCCTCAAATACTAAAGCAGCAAATTCTGGAGTGCAGAAGGCATTTGAAAGGATGTTTTTGTTTTGTTTTCCTTAAAAAGCAAACATGGGTGTTTATTGTATTTGCAACACAAAAAACAAAGTCCTTTTATATTTTTAGGAAACCTATATTATTTCTAAGGATCAGCTTATTTAATGCAGAACATGCAATATGGTAGTTTACTGCTTCTCCTTTGTAATCACAATATTCATTCCTATATCCAATCCATTGCTGAGACTTACAATTTCTTCAGGCCTTAGATCAAAATATTGGGTTATCTGCCAAATAGTACTTGTTTTTACATCAGCTAACATAACTGAAAATAAAGCAGGGATATACAGGGAGGCTGGAATAGGTACACTGTTGCTTTTCGAGTTACAACTTGATAGCATCTTATAACTGTAAACTTTGGGCTCACTCTCTCTTATGTCCCAACTAGTGAATGGTCAATAATGGATTGAAGCCAAACCATTTCTCTTCCTTAATGGCTGAATTTAAATTATGTGCCATCAATGCCTGACAGGGACAGCAGTGCTAAGCCATTCAGGCAGCAGAAACTTTAGCATCTAGAACAAGCTGGATACATTTCATGAGAACATGAAAAAGTTGTTGCTGAATATTTTTTTATAAATCAAACCAAGCCTGCACAATACAGCTTGACAATTAAACTTAATGCCTTACTAAAAGCGAAAATGCAATTTTAAAGTATCCTTAAAGCCTTAAACTCTTTATAGATTAGGGAAACAATCTTTCCCCGCCCCCAGTCCTCATTTTCCAAGCTTAAGAAGTTTGCTATCTAATTTTTTTA
Source organism: Erythrolamprus reginae (assembly GCF_031021105.1). Classification (NCBI taxonomy): domain Eukaryota; kingdom Metazoa; phylum Chordata; class Lepidosauria; order Squamata; family Dipsadidae; genus Erythrolamprus; species Erythrolamprus reginae. Next base: position 73,361,089 of record NC_091956.1, on the reverse strand, counting down.
AAATTATGGGAGGAGGCACATGTGAATTTGGAATAATAAAACAGCCTTCTGCTTAGGGGACCACCCAAGTGGGGGCTCTCCCCTGTGCTAGAGCACAAGATGATCATTTGAAAAAGAAGTGAATCTAAGTCTGTTCCAGTTCTCATTTGATTAACAGCTTCTGAAATTAGAAATTTAAGGGGTTTTTAGAAGGTACCTTTACTTTTAACTTCTGTTTGATTAAACCCACCCAAAAACCTATAAGGAAAACCTATGCAACTAGACTTTCAATCTAGGTTTAGAAAGCTTAGACCTACATCGCCTTAAACACGACCTAAGCATAGCCCATAAAATCATCTGCTACAACGTCCTTCCTGTCCATTAACTACTACTTCAGCTTCAACCGAAACAATACACGAGCACACAACAGATACAAACTTAAACTAAACCACTCCAAACTCGACTGCAGGAAATACGACTTTAGTAACCGAGTAATTAATGAATGGAACTCACTGCCTGACTCTGTAGTATCATCACCTAACCCCCAAAACTTTACCCTTAGACTATCCACTACTGACCTCACTCGATTCCTATGAGGTCAGTAAGGGGTGTGCATAAGTGCACCAGCGTGCCTTCCGTCCCCTGTCCTCTCTCTCTCTCACACACACACAAACTAGTATCATGTATGTAAACATTGTTATATCTTTGTATACTACCAATACAATCAATCAATCAATCAAATTCTGCAGGAACAAATTCCCTGAACATTGCATCTCCATCTCAGATCACTGGTGCCTCTATTTACTCTCCTAGGCACTAGCTGATGCTATTACTGTATTATTATGCTATTAACCTGCTTGTTTTGTTTCTGGACAAATCCTTACCAAAAAAAAATTGGGAAGCAGCCAATTAAAAACATCAAGCTCATTAACAGCCAGAGTCGAAGTGAGATCAGAGGCAGTCGTCCCTCTTGATACTGTTTGTACGGGTATACAATTTTTATTTTCTCCACCACAAAATAAAGCAATATGTATACTGCCCCCCAAAAAATAAAAAAGGGAACACTCAAATAACACATCCTAGAGCTGAATGAATGGAATATTATCTTTGAATACGTACTTTGTTCTGTACAAAGTTGAATGTGCACAACAGTATGTGAAATTGATTGTCAATCAGTGTTGCTTCCTAAGTGGACAATTTGATTTCACAGAAGTTTGATTTACTTGGGAGTTAGATTGTGTTACGTTAATTTTTTTGAGCAGTGTAGTTATAAACACAACAATGCTTAAAATCAACCACATATAAACTTTTCTTATTACTCACTCAACAAAGGCTCTCATCTCTCCTCATCTAAAAATGTGTATGAATTTTACACAACGTTGCCAATTCTTAAAAGTCTAAATCAAAATTCTTCTTCTCCATCTTACTACACTCTTGATTCTGTTAAGGGCGAGGCGTTGTGGGCTGCAGCGAAGATCACCCCCCTCTCCAAACCAGGAGAGAGAAAGACAGATGCTGACGCCAAAGCTACCGGTACCCGCCTTGCAGTGGCAGAAGCACCATCAGAGATGGTGAATGTGGCGATAAGGGGGTCTCTTTCCCACAGCAGATGATGCAAGAGACATTTTATTTTTTCTTTATTTAATTAAAATGAAACAAGACACCAACATATATACAAGAAAACGACCAACATATAACAAAATATAGGAGCTATTACTGCTCTGCTCCTATCAGAAGTTTCCGGGAGAAAAACCTTTGCAAATCATCTCATGCAACAAAACATACTTATATTTCCTGTTATTTACAGATTTTTTAAGCTATTTAGTTCCATATAATATTTGTAGTTATTTACAGATTTTTTAAAGCTATTTAGTTCCATCTGATATTTTTAGTTATTTAATTATTCCTTAATCTTCTGTTCAACCAATCATAGACCTTATCCCATACTTTGTAATATTCAGTTTCTTGCCCCTTCAACCTCCTGCAAGAGATATTTTCTAACCACGCCCGTTCCAACCAAACGGACCGCACCAACACACTCCCCTTCCTCCGCTTTCCTGCTTCCCACCTGCCCGGCTTGCTGCTGCTTCTTCCCGCCGGGGCGCGAGGCAACAATTCCCCCCCTCACGGGCCGCCCCCCTCAGAGCAGCTTCTGCGCCAAGGAAGCCCATTGTTTCCATGGCTGCGCCTCCTCCGCGGCCCACGAGAGACTTGGCCTCCCTCTCTCCGCCGAAAGCGCCCGGGGGCTCCCGCGGGCACCTTGCGACACCTCCCGGGAGGGGGAGGTTGCTGTGGCGGCGGGGAGGTTTTTTAATCGCTCCTTCCTAACTCCAGCCTTTGTAAGCAGGGGCGGCGTTCTCCTTTTCCAGCCGCAGTCCGAGGGAAACGCTGACGGGGCGGCGGCGGGGGCGGCGAACTATCCGGGGGATACCCGGCGACTCCCACCTCACGCTTTTTTTTTTTCCGCACTCACCCTCCCTTCCCTCCCCGCTTCCCCCGCTTTTAATTCCCGGGAGCTTAAGGCTGCCTTTCGGGCTTCGGCCGAGCGATCCAGGGTTTCGCGTTTCCCTCAGGATTACGTGAGGGGAAAAGGAGAGACTTAAAGGGCGCTTCTTCCCGCCGTCCCTCTTCTCCCCTATACAGTACTTATTTTCCGGGGAGGTGTGTGTGTGGGGGGGGGGAGGGTGAGAAGAAGCCATAAGCCTTGCCCGACGCATACACAGCCCCCTTCTTCCCTCACGCTGAGGGAGCCCAGCTAGTCCGAGCCATAATATAGCGCTTCGGTCGACAACTTCTGAGGGAATTCAAAGCCTTTCTTGAATTCAAGCCACACCGGGGAAGAAAGCGAGCAGAGAGAAGGGGATGAGTGCCTCGGCACCGGCTTTTAAGTCGAGGGTGTCTGCCTGAAAACGTGTGTGTGTGTGTGTGAGAGAGAGAGAGTATGAATGTGTGAGAGAAAAAAAAGTGTCTTTGAGTGTGTGAGTGTGTGTGAGAGAGAGCAGAGTACGTTGTGTGTATGAACGTGTGTGTGAGAGAGAAAAAAGAGAATGTGTGTGTGTGTGAAAGAGAGAAGAGTGTGTATGAATGTGTGTGTGAGAGAAAAGAGTGTCTTTGAGTGTGTGAATGTGTGTGAGAGAAAAAAGAGAAGGTGTGTGTGTATGTGTGTGTGTGAGAGAGAAGTGTGTGTTTGAATATGTGTGTGTGTGAGAGAGAGAAAATAGTGTGTCCTTTAGTGTGTGTGTATTTGAGAGAGAGAAAGAAGAGAATGTGTGTGTGTGTGTGAGAGAGAGAGAGAGAGAGAGAGAGAGAGAAGTGGAGGAAAAGGCGAGTTTTACAGAAGAACTCCCTCTTCAATACAACCCAATACTATTACAAGGGCAAAGATGCCGGGCTGGCGGGAGTGTGTCTTAATTTCATGGGGGGGGGGGGCGGAGAGAGAAAGAGTAAGAGAAATCTAACCGAAGCCAACGACCCTGTACCCTTTCCTTCGAAACAAACACACAACCGCCTCCTTCCTCCCGAAATCCACTTCCATTCCTCTCCCCCCACCCCCGTTCGCTTCCCAATGGTTTATTTCCTTTTTAATTGACATATAAAACAACGATACGATTCCCGAAAACATTTAAAAACACAATGCAAACCTCCCAGTGGTTTAGATAGAGCTTTTCCCGAGACGGGGACACCGCGGGGCATCCTTTGAAGTGCCCCAGTTAGTACACCTGCTGTTGGCTCGGATGATGGGAACTGTAGTCCAACGCTAGAACCGAGCTGCGGCCGGGGTCTCTATGGCTGGAAGGGGGACGCCGGGGAGGGAGAGAAAGGAGATCGGATGCCGAGAAAGCCGGCTGGCGGGTCCCTCCGAACCAGCCTCCCTTCCAAGCAAACGCGAAGAGAGCCGCAGCCCGGGGACCCAAAAGCAGGGCGCGGAGGAAGGCAGAGGACGCCTCTAAAGCCTTCGCTGACCTCCGCATATCAGCCCGAGTGACCCAGACCTCCGACCTGTTGGGAGGAACGGCGACTCCCTCGCCAGCAGCCGTTCCAGCTGCGCCTACAGTGGGAACCGTAGTCTTAGGTAGAGACGTCGGGAGTTGCGCTAATAGACACACCGAGCTTTTTAAAAATCCGAACTTGGATCACTCGACCTTACCTGCCTGCCTCCCACCCGGGGGGAGCTCCGCCAAGCGAACCCGCAGCGTCCGGACGCCGAGCGGGCGGACTCCTCAAAGCCCTCCGGACGCCAGCGCTGCTACCGCCGCGGCCGCCACCACCTCTTTCGCTTGCCGGGATTAAGCCGGACGAGGCGGGGACGCTGCGCAAGCGCGGCTTTAGGCGGGGCTGCTTCAGGTAGCAGCAGCAAACCAGCCTTGCTCGCCAAGTAGCAATTAAGACGGAGAGGCCGGGAGCTCGCAGACCTTCGCTCGCGCTAATAGCCTTGCGGGTGTTTTTAACAGGTTCCGCGCTCTCCCCCCCCCCCCCCGGCCTCTACCTTCGTGCCCGCTCTTGTGGCCACGAGTTTATTTATTGCATTTATATGCCGCTCACTGCAAACGGAATGGCCGAGCTCGGAGGTACAAAAGCCCTGCCTGGTGGGCAGTGCAACTCCAAGCAATTGACGCTTGGAGAGCCACCCCATTCAACCCCAAATAGCAAGAGCAACAGCACTTAGACTTATATACCGCTTCACAGCGCTTTGCAGCCCTTTCTAAGCGGTTTACTCTCTAAGCCGCTACAGAGCACTGCGCACCAAGGCAACTAGGCACAAGAACAGTTTCCCCTCCCACGCCATCACTCTGCTAAACAAATTCCCTCAATACTTATAAAATATATGACTTCAGCAACCGAGTTGTCGAAACTCATTACCTGACTCAGTAGTGTCAACTCCTAACCCCCAACATTTTTCCTTAGACTATCCACGATTGACCTCTCCAGGTTCCTTAGAGGTCAGTAAGGGCATGCATAAGTGCACTCGTGTGTCTTCTGTCCCCTGTCCAATTGTCTCTCCTTATCTCCTTTATCTTTTCTTCCTTTCAAATTTGTTTCTTTATTTATATTACTAAATATCTATTCTCTTCAATGTGTATTATGTATTGGAATAAATAAACAAACAAACAAACAAACAAAGAAAGAAAGAAAGAAAAAAGAAAGAAACATTTTTTTAAATTTATTTGTTTGTTTTGTCCAATACACAATAATACACAATGAAGGTTATAGAGCAGTGGTTCTCAAACTGGGGGTCGGGACCCCTTTGGGGGTGTTGAATGACTGTGCCACAGGGTTGCCTAAGACCCTAAGAAAAGACAAATTTCCCATAGTGTTAGGAACTAAAGTGTCTATTCTAGCACCTTGGAACATATTTTTACAATCTGACCAATCTGGCGTTTACAATGGGGGTGTCCCTCTGACCGTCCTCCCAATCAGAATTGGTGCCAGAGTTATGGTTGGGGGTCACCACAACATGAAGAATTGTAATAAGGGGTCGCGGCATTAGAAAGGTTGAGAACCACTGTTATAGAGGATTCAATTCAATTCAATGTATTAGATTTGTATGCCGCCCCTCTCCGTAGACTCAGGGCGGCTCACAAGAATAATAACATAATATATAACAAATCTAATAATTAAAAGTCATTAAAAAACCCTTATTAAAATAAAACGTACACACAAATATACCATACATAAACTGTATAGTTTATGTTTAAAAAATCCAGCCAATCAGGAGCGAACTTGGATCGCCCGTATATATGAGTAGAATGTATCAAAGAGAGTATAGAAGGGAAAATATAGGAGTAAAATATAACTAGAGAGAATAGCAGAAAAGATAGAAGAGATAGAAGAGATAGAAGGGATAGAAGAGATAGAAGAGAAGATATAGGAGATATAGGAGAGACTATAGGACATGGGACGGTAGGCACTCTGGTGCACTTATGTACGCCCCTTACTGACCTCTTAGGAACCTGGTGAGGTCTACCATAGATAGTCTAAGGGTAAAGTGTTGGGGGTTAGGGAATGATACTATGGAGTCCCGTAGTGACCACGCTTCGACAACTCGATTGCTAAAGTCATATTTGTCACTGTCAAACTATTTGCCAAGTCTGCATTACTATTACTACTAGTATTTTCTCATCATTCCTATCACCCATCTCCTCCCACTTAGGACTGTATGACTGTAGCTTGTTGCTTGTATCCTTAAGATTTTTTTTATTAATATCGATTGTTTCCTCATTGCCTATTTGACCCCTGTGAAAATCATTAAGTGTTGTACCTCATGATTTTTCACAAATGTATCTTCAACTGAGAGCATATGCATCAATGACAAATTCTTTGTGAGTCCAATCACACTTGGCCAATAAAGAATTCTATTCTATTCTATTTCTATTCTATTTCTATTCTATTTCTATTCTATTTCTATTCCATTTCTATTCCATTTCTATTCCATTTCTATTCCTATTTCTATTCTATTTCTATTCTATTTCTATTCTATTTCTATTCTATTTCTATTCTATTTCTATTCTATTTCTATTCTATTTCTATTCTATTCTATTTCTATTCTATTTCTATTCTATTTCTATTTCTATTTCTATTTCTATTCTATTTCTATTCTATTTCTATTCTATTTCTATTCTATTTCTATTCTATTTCTATTCTATTTCTATTCTATTTCTATTCTATTTCTATTTCTATTCTATTTCTATTCTATTTCTATTCTATTTCTATTCTATTTCTATTTCTATTCTATTTCTATTCTATTTCTATTCTATTTCTATTCTATTTCTATTCTATTTCTATTCTATTTCTATTCTATTTCTATTCTATTTCTATTCTATTTCTATTTCTATTCTATTTCTATTCTATTTCTATTCTATTTCTATTCTATTTCTATTTCTATTCTATTTCTATTCTATTTCTATTCTATTTCTATTCTATTTCTATTCTATTTCTATTCTATTTCTATTCTATTTCTATTCTATTTCTATTCTATTTCTATTCTATTTCTATTCTATTTCTATTTCTATTCTATTTCTATTCTATTTCTATTCTATTTCTATTTCTATTCTATTTCTATTCTATTTCTATTCCATTTCTATTCCATTTCTATTCCATTTCTATTCTATTTCTATTCTATTTCTATTCCATTTCTATTTCTATTTCTATTTCTATTCCATTTCTATTCCATTTCTATTCCATTTCTATTCCATTTCTATTCCATTTCTATTCCATTTCTATTCTATTTCTATTCTATTTCTATTCTATTTCTATTTCTATTTCTATTTCTATTTCTATTTCTATTCTATTTCTATTCTATTTCTATTTCTATTTCTATTCCATTTCTATTCCATTTCTATTCCATTTCTATTCCATTTCTATTCCATTTCTATTCCATTTCTATTCCATTTCTATTCCATTTCTATTCCATTTCTATTCCATTTCTATTCCATTTCTATTCCATTTCTATTCCATTTCTATTCTATTTCTATTCCATTTCTATTCCATTTCTATTCCATTTCTATTTCTATTTACAGAGAGTGAGCATATTGCCCCCAACAATCTGGGTCCTCATTTTACCGACCTTGGAAGGATGGAAGGCTGAGTCAACCTTGAGCCTACTGAGATTCCATCTGCCAAATCTGCTGGCAAGATCAAACGGAGCTTGCCGTGGAGTGGACCTGCAGAGAATTACATTGCACCCGCCCACACTCCCTTGGGAAACGGTAGTACAGGTAGTCCTAAACTTATATAGAGCCGGGGTGGTGCAGCAGGTAGAGTGCTGTACTGCAGGCCACTGAAGCTGACTGTAGATCTGAAGGTCAGCGGTTCAAATCTCATCACTGGCTCAAGGTTGACTCAGCCTTCCATCCTTCCGAGGTGGGTAAAATGAGGACCCGGATTGTGGGGGCAATAGGCTGGCTCTGTTAAAAAAGTGCTATTGCTAACATGTTGTAAGCCGCCCTGAGTCTAAGGAGAAGGGCGGCATAAAAATTGAATGAATAAGTAAGTAAGTAAGTAAGTAAGTAAGTAAGTAAGTAAGTAAGTAAGTAAGTAAGTAAGTAAGTAAGTAAGTAAGTAAGTAAGTAAGTAAGTAAGTAAATAAATAAGTAAATAAGTAAATAAGTAAATAAGTAAATAAGTAAATAAGTAAATAAGTAAATAAACTTGCAACAGCTGATTTAGTGACTGTTCAGAGTTATAACAGCACCATTCAAGGACAACAGAACTGGAAAAAAGGTGACTTAGGATGAGATTTCACGCTAATGGCCGCTGCACAAGATCCTCATGGTCTTTGATTGATATTTAAGACGCTTGGCAACTGACTCACATTTATGACAGTTGCAGAGTCCTCCGGTTACGTGATCCCCTTGTGTGACCTCTGGACAAGCAGTGTCAAGGAGTGAAACCAGATTCAGTTCAACAACCGTGTTACTAATTTAAGAACTGCAGGGAGTCACTTAACAAGTGTGGCAAGAAAAATCATAGAAAAGGACAAAACTCACTTAACCAATGTCTTACTTGGTAACATGAGTCCCTATGGGATTGGGCGGCATAGAAGAATGAATGAATGAATGAATGAGTGAGTGAGTGAGTGAGTGAGCGAGCGAGCGAGCAAGCAAGCAAGCAGATGGATGGATGGATGGATGGATAGATAGATAGATAGATAAGTAAGCAAGTAAGTGAGTAAATAAATAAATAAATGAATGAATGAATGAATGAATGAATAAATAAATAAATATTGGGGTCCATTGTGGTTGCAAGTTGAGGACTTCCTGTACATAGTCCCAGAGCCAAAAGCAAGGACGGTTCTCTCTTTGCTATGCACACCTTGACTTTGTTAGATCTGTGATGTGCCAAAAAGAAAGAAAAAAAAGCAAAGTTGATCCTGGCAGATACGGGGAGGGGGAATCCCCATCTTAAATGTTTTTTGATATTTTAAAGGAATTGATGAATCAACTTTTTTTTAAAAAAAAGTCTATTTATTAATTTTTACAAAATGAAAATGAGTATACATCACAATACTCTTGCAGATCATAGCCTATTTCATTGTATTTCTTGTTTAAAAATCTATATACAATGTATTCTATTAAAGAGAGAGGGATGGGTATGGTAAATAAGACAGGTGGGTATGAAGTATTTGCATTTATAGACATATGGAGATATCAATAGATATAGCAGGTAGAGAAAGAGGCCTCTGGAACCAGCTCCCCCCCGGAGATTAGGATTGCCCCCACCCTCCTTGCCTTTCGTAAACTTCTTAAAACCCATCTCTGACATCAGGCATGGGGGAACTGAGATAGCTTCCCCAGGCCTATATAGTTTATGTATGGTATGTTGTGTGTATGTTTTTTAAAATTATGGGTTTTTAGTTTTTTAAATATTAGATTTGCATTGTACATTGTTTTCTATTACTGCTGTGAGCCGCCCCGAGTCTACGGAGAGGGGCGGCATACAAATTCAATAAATAATAATAATAATCAACTTTTTAAATTCAAGGCAGTAGAACTACTGTAGGTTCCTAGGAATTTCTTAAATATCTTATATTTTCCCCTTCTCCCGCAGTCTCCAGGCTCTGGGACCACTGACTTCTAGGAACAAAAATAAATAAATCAAGGGATAATAATATGCAAGTACAGTGATACCTCATCTTACAAACGCCTCGTCATACAAACTTTTCGAGATACAAACCCGGGGTTTAAGATTTTTTTGCCTCTTCTTACAAACTATTTTCACCTTACAAACCCACCACCGCTGCTGGGATGCCCTGCCTCCAGACTTCCATTGCCAGCGAAGCACCCGTTTTTGCGCTGCTGGGATTCCCCTGAGGCTCCCCTCCATGGGAAACCCCACCTCCGGACTTCCGTTGCCAGCGAAGCACTTGTTTTTGCGATGCTGGGATTCCCCTGCAGCATTGCAAAAACACAGAAGTCCAGAGGTGGGGTTTCCTATGGAGGGGAACCTCAGGGGAATCCCAGCAGCGCAAAAACGGGCGCTTTGGCTGGCAAAAGGGGTGAATTTTGGGCTTGCAGGCATTAATCGCTTTTCCATTGATTCCTATGGGAAACATTGTTTGATCTTACAAACTTTTCACCTTAAGAACCTCGTCCCAGAACCAATTAAGTTTGTAAGACGAGGTATCGCTCTACTGCTGGATAAGGTGAGAACAAGTTGGGGACTCCTTGAGCAATTTGTCATTCAACATTTAAAAGAATTTGGGACAAAGAACAGGCTTGGAAGCTCAAAGTGTGTAAAACGGTCTGGATCTTCTCAAATCCCTCTTATGGACTTTCATCCTCTAAACCTTCTCTAAGAGGTGGGGGTGGGGGCTATAGAAAAAAGAATCTAACACACAAAGATCAAGTCTCTGTGGGAAAACAGGTCTTCTGTGACCCCCTTTAGTTAATATTAAAGGATTCTGGGTTTGCACAGCATGCTAAATTGAAACACAGCTGTCTGGTTAGTGGAACAGTGTTTAATGCAAACACACGGTATAAATGGACAATAGGCAAGATTCCCATGTTGTGCCAAGGTATAATGAAGTTTGTTTTTGCCACAGGCTTTAGCCTAATATTTATTTATTTATTTATTTATTTATTTATTTATTTATTTATTTATTTATTTATTTATTTATTTATTTATTTATTCTTTGTCCAATATACAATACATATGGAAGAGAATAGACATTAAGTAATATATATAAAGATAGAAAGTAAAAAAGAAGAGAAGTAGATGGGAGGGAGAGAATATATATGATATAAGAGATAGGGAGAGAATATATATGATATATATATATATATATATATATATATATATATATATATAGAGAGAGAGAGAGAGAGAGAGAGAGAGAGAGAGAGAGAGAGATAAAGAGAGAATATATATGATATATGATATAAGGAAAGGCAATTGGACAGGGGACGATAGGCACATCAGTGCACTTATATACGCCCCTTACTGGCCTCTTAGGAACCTGGAGAGGTCAATCGTGGAGTCCGGTGCCATGAAGGGCTTTATAGGTCATAACCAACACTTTGAATTGTGACCGGAAACTGATCGGCAACCAATGCAGACTGCGAAGTGTTGGTGTGACATGGGCATATTTAGGAGCGCCCATGATAGCTCTTGCAGCTGCATTCTGCATGATCTGAAGTTTCCGAACACTTTTCGAAGGTAGCCCCATTTAACATCATACTTTGATTAAATTTTTAAAAAAATTCTTTATTTGTACAATGTTAACTTAAACTAGTTTTACTTGCAGAAACACGATTTGCGGAAAGCAACGAATGGTATATTTTTATTTATTGAATTGTTGTGAATCACCCTGGAATCTTTAAGTACAATACATATCCTAAACAAAACACAAATATAAAATCTTGACATCTGCCAGTGATCTAACTCTGCCAAGAAACAGAAAACTATCAATCCCCCACTCCCTCCAACAACATTTCTTAGAAAGTTGAAGAAAGAACAAGGAATTCTATTTTCTTGACATCATGATATCAAGGGATTAAAGTTTTTGGCAAGGTTTACGCCCTAAGACTTTAGTTGGGCAGACTTTGCCCTTTAAGCTTTGAGAATACCACAAGGATCCTCGGGCAACATATATTGGGATACTAATTTTCGTATTCTAAGTCAAGTTCCCAGTCCCCCAGCCTTTGTGGCTCTACAAAAGGGCATTTGCCAATCTCCTACTTCTCCTCTATCACAGTCCTGCATTGTTGCTGGGACTGCATTTTGGCCAGATGGAAGAAGTCTAAAAATAATATACTGTATAAGCAAAGCTCTATGAAATAATGAAAAGGAGGAAAAACATGAATATGTATACATGGGAAATGACGATCTTTTTGCCGACGATGTGAAACTTTTCAACACCACTGATAACACACTCACCCTCCAGAAAGACCTGGACTTTGTCTCAGACTGGTCTAACACCTGGCAACTTCAAATATCAACCAACAAATGATCTACCCTCCACATCGGCAAAAAGAATCCAAACCGCACATACGAACTGAATAAACAACTTCTCACTGCTAACCCACATTCTGTAAAAGACCTTGGAATACTAATATCGAATGACCTAAGTGCTAAAGCCCACTGCAACAATATCGCCAAAAAAGCCTCTAGAGTTGTTAACCTGATCCTACGCAGCTTCTGCTCAGGCAATCTCACTCTACTCACAAGAGCCTACAAAACTTTTGCCAGACCCATCTTAGACTACTGCTCATCTGTCTGGAACCCATACCACATGTCAGACATCAACACCCTTGAAAATGTCCAAAGATATTTCACCAGAAGAGCCCTTCACTCCTCCCCTCGAAACAGAATATCCTACGAAAATAGACTTACAATCCTAGGCCTAGAAACCCTAGAACTACGGCGTCTAAAACATGATTTGAGTATTGCCCACAAGATCATATGCTGCAATGTCCTACCAGTCAATGACTACTTCAGCTTCAACCGCAATAACACAAGAGCACGCAACAGATTCAAACTCAATACGAACCGCGGCAAACTTGACTGTAAAAAATATGATTTCAACAATCGAGTTATTGAAGCGTGGAACTCATTACCGGACTCAATTGTGTCAATCCCTAACCCCCAACACTTCTCCCTTAGACTCTCCACGATTGACTTCTTCAGATTCCTAAGAGGCCAGTAAGGGGCGTACATAAGTGCACTGGTGTGCCTTTCGTCCCCTGTCCAATTGTCTCTCCTTTCTTTCATCTATCTTATATATTCTCTTCCTATCATATATCCTCTCCTCTAAGCCCACTTTCACCCTTTTTATATTATCACATGTCTATTTTCTTCCTATGTACTTGTGTATTGGACAAATGAATAAATTAAAAAAAAAAGAATAAATAAAAGAATGCAAGGCAGGTTCCAGAAAAAGTAGAACTTGTGTCAGAAAGACTAAAACTTTTCTACTTAAGAACCTGGTCACAGAACGAATTATGTTCATAAGTAGAGGTACCACTCCATTATCTTTTTTTACATTAATTTCTATTCCACTAAAATATAGTAAAGTTGCATCCCAATCTTATATTGGTACAAGCCTCCTTTTATGTGCATATACTTTTAAGAAAACGGAATGGAACTTCAGTCATATAGTTGTCCCCCCACCTCCTGATTTTTGACTCATCATGTTGGTATCTTTTCCCCCAGAGATCTTTGGGGCTTAATGTATGAAGCTGAAAAATATATTGGAAGAAGACAAACTACTTCTAAACTCAAGAAAACTCTATTGATTTGTCCACGATGGCCAACAGGTGGTGACATTTTTTCTTCACGCTTTCCTTAATAAAAAGAAGACATTAAACAACAAAAAAAATTAATTTGGAGAATGTTTATTTTGAGTTCATGCCTGGGGTGTACATGTGGGATGTGGACCTGTTTAATAACGTTAAGATAGTGTTAAAAAGACTAAATGGCTGAGCTCTGCAAGTCACAAGCGCTTAACTGTTGTTGACAAATCTCGAGAGTATCTGGGAGGTCAGAGGAGGCTACAGGGAAAGCTGAAACCCACCTCATTGTATCTATTGAAAACAAAACAAGAAAGATCAACATCTTGTTAGATATGTAGGGACCTCTTGTGCTGTTTCAGAGCAGGAAATGGTTCAAGTTGAACTGTGCTGGTACAAAGTGGCTTCTAAAAATGTTATCTTCAAATTTCTTAATATTTTTTAACTTCTAATCTACATCATAAGTCTACAAGTGTATTATTATTATTATTTATTTATTAGATTTGTATGCCACCCCTCTCCGTCGACTCGGGGCGGCTTAGAGCAATGATAAAAACAACAAATCTAATAGTTAGAATCTAAAATAACAATAATACAAAAAAAACAAGAAACCCCAATATATAAAAACATACATACAGTCATCATACACAAAAAAACTACATAGGCAGGGGGAGATGTTTCAGTTCCCCCATGCTTGATGGCAGAGGTGGGTTTTAAGGAGTTTACAAAAGGCAAGGAGGGTGGGGGCAGTTCTAATCTCTGGAGGGAGCTGATTCCAGAGGGTCGGAGCTGCCACAGAGAAGGCTCTTCCCTTGGGTCCTGCCAAACAACATTGTTTAGTTGACGGGACCTGGAGGAGACCAACTCTGTGGGACCTAACCGGTCGCTGGGATTCATGCGGCAGAAGGCGGTCGCCCCTCTCGGTAGACTCGGGGCGGCTCACAACAGTAATTAAAAACAGTATACTGTACAATGACAAATCTAATATTAAAAGTCTATAATAATAAATCTATCATTAAAAGTCTAAAAAACCCATTGTTTAAAAAGCATACATACAACATACCATACATAAAACTGCATAGGCAAGGGGAGATATCTCAGTTCCCCCATGCCTGATGACAGAGGTGGGTTTTAAGGAGTTTACGAAAGGCAAGGAGGGTGGGGGCAATCCTAATCTCCGGGGGAAGCTGGTTCCAGAGGGTTGGGGCCGCCACAGAGAAGGCTCTTCCCCTGGGTCCCACCAGACGACATTGTTTAGTCGACGGGACCCGGAGAAGGCCAACTCTGTGGAACCTAACCGGCCGCTGGGATTCATGTGGCAGAAGGCGGTCCCAGAGATATTCTGGTCCGGTGCCATGAAGGGCTTTATAGGTCATAACCAACACTTTGAATTGTGACCGGAAACTGATCAGCAACCAATGCAGACTGCGGAGTGTTGGTGTAACATGGGCATACCTAGGGAAGTCCATGATTGCTCTCGCAGCTGCATAATTTTACCTATAACTTCATTAATTTACAACAATAAAATACAGCAGGCTAAATCCAATTAATTAAAACTAAGTAAATTACTCTAAAATTCTTAATTATATTAAACATCAATCATACCCATTTAAACAACAACCATACATAACATTCATCAGCTAGGGGGCTAAGGTCTTATCGCCCCAAGCCTGAGGCTCTTTCCCTAGACCCCGCCAAGCAACATTGTCTAGTTGACGGGCCCTAGAGAAGGCTGACTTAAATTCAGAATTTAATTCATTCCGTGACCAAGTTCTTAAGTAGAAGTTTCTAGGAAGCAATTTTTCCCATAGGAATCAATGTAAAAGCAAATAATGTGTGCGGTTGGGAAAACCACAGGGAGGGTGGAGGCCCTGTTTCCTCCCAGGAGATTCCTAGAGAGGCCCCATAAAGGCTTCTCCCCACCTTTTCTGGCCCTATTTCCTCCCAGGAGATTCCTAGAGAGGCCCCATGGAGGCTTCTTCCTGCCTTTTCCACCCGTTTCCTCCCAGGAGATTCCTAGAGAAGCCCCATGGAGGCTTCCTTCTGCCTTTTCCGCCTGTTTCCTCCCAGGAGATTCCTAGAGAGGCCCCATGGAGGCTTCTCCCTGTCTTTCCCGGTTACAATTTCGGAGGCTCGGGTTATAAGTGGAAAATGGTTCTTGAGAAGAGGCAAAAAAAATCTTGAACACCCGGTTCTTATCTAGAAAAGTTTGTAAGTAGAGGCGTTAGGTAGAGGTACCACGTTTTTCTTTTGCACCAGGCTTTTGTTTTGCAATATTTCTTATTTTTAATCAAAAGGAATCTTATAACCTTATAAAGTGGGCATGAAGCTCCGAAGGAAGCAGTCAGGCTTCACACCAAAGTTACTAAGCACCCTGTTGTTTATTCTGGGTTCAAGGTTTTGATATTACAGTGAGTTCCACTGAGGTTAATTAAAATAACAATTATATTTGTTTTGGTGGTAAAATGCAAGCAAAAATTATTGCTAGAAAATGACACTGGGATTCTATTTCAGTTATAATGAGGCAATACCTTTTTACTATTTCAGAAGTACAGAAGATGAAATAATTTGTCCTCAGTGACTTCTTATAATTCTTCATAAAGAAAGTTATTACCGTTACATGAATCACCACTGTAAGAGATAAATCCTAAAATTAAATAAATCTCAGTATAATTCAACCAGGTGTTGAAATACCAAACACTGCATTCAGAGGGACATGAAACAGACATATATATATATTTTAAAAAATGAATTTAAGTAATTAAGAAATCATTTTCTCTTTTAGTACTGCAACTCTATTATCAGAAGCAAATAAGAATATTTACTATCATTCACTTTGCTATAGGTGTAATTCAGAAAAAGAAACCAAGACAGAAATCCATAGTAATTTTTTAAACATTTATTGCTTGGAGGTTTTATTGTATTTAAGAATGTGGAATATACATGTTTAGCTGGAGTCATTATCTTTCTGTCCATTTGAAACAACTTTGCATCCAAACAACCAGCTCTAAAAATCTTCCAATATACATAAAGGCTTATTTTCTTTGAACTAATAACAAACTACCATTAATATCAATTGTAGCAAAATGAAAATGTTACTGCCATGGATAGTGTACAGGCAACTGAAGGTTCGTTTTAATTTAATTCATTTTGTGTATAATGTGGAATTTAGATCAGCCAATCCTTAAAATTGTCGGTTGTTTTTGAAAGTCGGAGGTTCAGCCTTTGTTTATCTACATAATAGCAGCAGTAAGTTAATAACGTATTCGAAAACATCATGTAAAAATGCATATTTACTACGTACATATGCATGTCTCAAAACATTTTATTTCTGTGATACAAGAATTGAAAGCTAGGACCTAAATTGCTTTGAATATAAATCAAAGATTCAAGATTATGCAATATTATTACTGATATTTGGGATATCATTATAATATTCAAATGTAACAACGCACACAGCATGTCTGATGACCATGAAATTTATCTCCAAAGGTTTCCTTAACAATTTGGACCAATCAGATCCTTACAATCTGACCAATTTTTCAGGAATTAAAAAACGACGTCAATTTGATACAACTGAGTCTAGATGAAGATACAAAACTACATCAAAAATATACAAATACATAAAAATATAGCTATTTTTGAATTAACTTGGTCCTGATGGCTACTTAGAAAGGTCCACATAATTATTTTCAAGAAAATATATAAGTCGTTTGCCTTTGTCCAGGCAATGAATTATGAAGTTATTTATGTTACATTACTAATTAAAGCATTTGTGCAACCCTTTAGGACAAAATGATGATTTTTTTTAAAAAAAATGAGATAATCAAATGCTATTAACCAAATTTTTAAAGTCCTTATAAACCTTTCTGATTCTAGCTTTCTAAGACATGTAGCTACTATAATGAAACAAGCTTTCACTAGTTTTTTCCTTTAAAAAAGAATTAAAACCAAAGGCCTTAATTACCTTTGAATGACCTATTTTGTGTTTACACCAAGCTGGATCTCACCAACTCTCTCTTTGATAAAGTCACAGGTTTCCCATTAGCTTAAAAGTGTGTGGTCAACTAGAATCAGGACATTTGCATCAGAATAGAGATGAAATCATTGATAGAAATGTTTGAGTATGCTTTATACTTGGAGAATAGGTAAGGTTAGGGTAGCTTCTATTATCATAGCTAATAGGATCACAGAAACAATACAAGGCACCTTGTTCTTCGGTATTAATAAAAATTGAAGCATTTAATCTCTAGTTGCAAGAAACAAACTACAAAACATTTTCCTTTCTTTTAGGCAAGACAGTAGATCAGGAGTGTCAAACTCGCATCGTCACAGCGACATCATGTGACTATCCCCCCCTTCGCTAAACCAGATATGCGTAGTGTGTGACACATCCGGGCTGTGGGCCATGAGTTTAATAGTCCTGCGCCCTAGATTGATGTTACTTCTCGGTATACAGTGTTCCCTCAATTTTCGCGGGTTCGAACTTCGCAAAACGTCTATATCACGGTTTTTCAAAAATATTAATTAAAAAATACTTTGCGGTTTCCCCCCCTATACCACGGTTTTCCCCACCCAATGACGTCATATGTCATTGCCAAACTTTCGTTTGCCTTTAAAAAACATTTTTTTAAATAAACTTTAATAAATAGACATAGTGAGTAATAATCTAAATGGTTGCTAAGGGAATGGGAAATTGTAATTTAGGGGTTTAAAGTGTTAAGGGAAGGCTTGGGATACTGTTCATAGCCAAAAATAGTGTATTTACTTCCGCATCTCTACTTCGCGGAAATTTGACTTTCGTGGGCGGTCTCAGAACGCATCCCCTGCGAAAATCGAGGGAACACTGTATATGTATTGTGCTAATTTCTGCTGGTGTGAATAAATGCTAATAATGAGCCACACTCTGGGAAATAGCAACCAACTTTACTTCAAGAAAGAACCTGGCAACCAAAACATAATGGACAAGAATACAATGAGGAATGATTTAAGATATACTTGATAAACATTTTACTTTAAAGATTGAAATAAAACCATTTAAAGAAGCAACTTAATTTGTTTCAACATATAATACATAATTATACAATTCATTTAGCTGAGATAACTTATATTTTAAGTACTTCATTTATATAAACAGAAAAAGCCGGAGAAAGTGTGCAAACAATGATGCTCTAAAACAGTAAATTTTGAACGGCTATGATAAAGTAACAAACTTGTACTTGTAACAACTACTGATTCAAAAAACAGACTCTGTCCCTCTCGGGTGACATGGTCTGCCAGTCAAACAGAAAAACACAGACTAAACTGGCCTTAGTCTCTTTAAAAAAAAAAATCATAAATCTAGAAAACGTTTTGTAAAGGTGTTATATTTTGTATAGAATAGAAAGAGTGTTTCAAAAGGCACTTTTTAATTTAAGACAAGGTATGATTTCAGAGAAAGTTAAACATTGAAGTGGTACAACTAAGACTCCTTTTTAAGCAGTTCCTTTATGATAAAAAAAATGGATTCATCTCAGAATGGAAACTCAACTTCTAGTGTTTTCTAAGCATACAATAGAACAGTGTTTCCCAACCTTGGCAACTTGAAGATATTTGAAGTTCAACTCCCAGAATTCCCCAGCCAGCATTTGCTGGCTGGGAAATTCTGGGAGTTGAAGTCCAAATATCTTCAAGTTGCCAAGGTTGGGAAACACTGCAATAGAAGGATCTAGGTGTAAAAAAAACACCTTTTTTGCAATTCCACATTGTCACTAGGTCACTGATTTTGTGAATGAAGCTGTTTAACAGCCTTAATGTGTTTTTTCTTTAAAAAAATACTTTTGGAACACAGTTACATGAAAAAGAATCTGTAGAGGTTTTTTTTTAATACATTTATATAAAATATCAGATATAGCAGGTATAAATCATGAGCATCTCCTTTGGAAAATTGATCACCTTCTTGCCAGAGTTAACCAAAGATCACAAATATTTTATGTCAGTGCAAATCTATGCTTCTCTACTACAGAAAACCATTCACCCTTAAATACAAAACATTTTGATTTGGAAATGACATTAATTTGGTGACATCCATCCACCCTGCCAAATTATTATAGTATTCATTATTGGAGAAGGGGAGGAATCAAAGCTGCTTGTGCAAGTATCACTACAAACAGTCCTTCTTCTAGGAAAGCTTCTTGATTCTGCCGGGATAGAGAAGATCCTGGGCTGAACAACGGATCTCTGTGCGTGGTTCGATTACTGATCTTCGAGCCAAGAAGGAGCATCAACTCCAGGTATTTTCAATTTGATGTGGAATAGCTTAAGGGTCTGTTCAAGCTGTTTCTGATTTCCTGAAAAATAGGCTGCAATGGCATTGTGGAACAGAACAAGCTGGTTGTGCAGCACTTTCACCTGCGGGGGAAAAATCAAATTGAAAATGAAAATATATAATAATAATAATAGAATAGAATAGAATTTTTATTGGCCAAGTGTGATTGGACACACAAGGAATTTGTCTTGGTGCAGATGCTCTCAGCGTACATAAAATAAAATATACATTTGTCAAGAATCATGGGGTACAACAATGATTGTCATAGGGGTCAAATAAGCAATGAAGAAGCAATATTAATAAAAATCTTAGGATATAAGCAACAAGTGACAGTCATACAGTCAACATGGGAGGAAATGGGTGAAAGGAATGATGAGAAAAACTAGTAGAATAGAAGTGCAGATTTAGTAGAAAGTCTGACAGTGTTCAGGAAATAATTTGTTTAGTAGAGTGATGGCGTTCGGGAAAAACTGTTCTTGTGTCTAGTTGTCTTGGTATAATAATAATAATAATTATAACAACAACAACAATAATAATAAACAACTTGTGCCGGAACTACCATTTACTAGTGGCAAAGAACTGGTGGGATCATAAGCCCGAAAAAGTGGTCGAAAATGAGCAAGCAAAACTACTGTGGGACTTCCGACTTCAGACTGACCGAATTCTGAAGCATAACACACCAGACATTGTGATCGTGGAGAAAAAGAAAGTATGGATCATCGACATCGCAATCCCAGGAGACAGCAGAATTGAGAAGAAGCAGCTAGAGAAATTAGTGAAATACGAAGATCTAAAAATCGAGCTGCAACGACTCTGGCATAAGCCTGTGAAAGTGGTCCCAATGGTAATTGGCACGCTGGGCGCAGTGCCAAAGGATCTCAGGGGACATTTAAAAACCATTGGAATTGACAAAATCTCCATCTGTCAATTGCAGAAGGCCGCTTTACTGGGATTGGCAAACATAATTCACCGCTACATCACGCAGTCCTAGGTGCTTGGGAAGCGCCTGACTGGTGATGAAATACGAAATCCAGCATAGTGATCTCGTTTGCTGTGTTGTACTGACATAATAATAATAATAATTTTATTGTCATTGTCAGAACAACGAATTGTCATTGGCAACGAAAGTCGTGTGACACCCAAAGACCAGTCCCACCATACATAAAATCAGAATAGGTAAATTTAAAAATAGAATAAAAAATAGAATAAAATGTCCCACCCACTACAATTTCCCCACCCTGAACCACTCAACCATGCACATGGCAAACCGAGTAATATTGTCCAACAATTCACCGATGGTGACCCTTAAGTGCGAGTATAGCTCTGGAATAGAAACTATTCAGGAAACGTGTGGTCCGAGTTCTAGTTGTTCTGTATCTTCTGCCAGAAGGCAACAGTTCAAAAAGATTGTAAGCAGGATGAGAAGAGTCTTTGAGAATGTTATTCCGGAACCGCCTGCTACCGCACGAATCCCAGCGACTGATAAGGTCCCACAGAGTTGGCCTTCTCCGGGTCCTGTCGACCAAACAATGTCGTTTGGTGGGCCCCAGGGGAAGAGGCTTCTCTGTGGCAGCCCCAGCCCTCTGGAATCAACTCCCCCCCCGGAGATTAGAACTGCCGCCACACTCCTTGTCTTTCGTAAATTACTCAAGACCCATCTAATACCGCCAGGCATGGGGGAGTTGAGACACCTTTCCCCCAGGCTTTTTAAAATATATATATTTATGTTTGGGTATGTATATGTTGTTTGCTTTTTAAAATACGATAGGGTTTTATGTGCTTTTAAAGATTAGATTTGTTTTCGCTGGAATATTGTTTTTATTATTGTTGTGAGCAGCCCCGAGTCTTCGGAGAGGGGCAGCATACAAATCTAATAAATTGAATTGAATTGAATTATGCACCTTCCTAGAACAGCGAGATGTGAAGATGCCATCCAGGGCGGGTAGCTGGAGCCCAATGATGTTTTGGGCAGTTTTAATAGTTCTCTGTAGAGCTTTTTTGTTTGCTACAGAGCTGCTCCCATACCAAGCTAGAATGCCATATGTCAAGAAATTCTCAATGGTACAGAATATTGAAAGCTACACCCAAGGAATAATGTGCGTGTTTTTTTGTTTTTTTTTAACAAATTGTCTCTACAGTGAAATGATCAAATTAAAAAACAAACGTAAAATAATGCACTTAGGGAAAAGGAGTCCTCAATCTGAGTATTATATTGGCAGTTCTGTGTTAGCAAAAACTTCAGAAGAGAAGGATTTAGGGGTAGTGATTTCTGACAGTCTCAAAATGGGTGAACAGTGCAGTCAGGCGGTAGGGAAAGCAAGTAGGATGCTTGGCTGCATAGCTAGAGGTATAACAAGCAGGAGGAGGGAGATTATGATCCTGCTATATAGAGCGCTGCTGAGACCGCATTTGGAATACTGTGTTCAGTTCTGGAGACCTCACCTACAAAAAGATATTGACAAAATTGAACGGGTCCAAAGATGGGCTACAAGAATGGTGGCAGGTCTTAAGCATAAAGACTTAATGAACTCAATCTGTATAGTCTGGAGGACAGAAGGAAAAGGGGGGACATGATCGAAACATTTAAATATGTTAAAGGGTTAAATAAGGTTCAGGAGGGAAGTGTTTTTAATACGAAAGTGAACACAACAAGGGGACACAATCTGAAATTAGTTGGGGGAAAGATCAAAAGCAACATGAGAAAATATTATTTTACTGAAAGAGTCATAGATCCTTGGAACAAACTTCCAGCAGACATGGAATCCACAGTAACTGAATTTAAACCCGCCTGGGATAAACATATATCTATCCTAAGATAAAATACAGAAAATAGTATAAGGGCAGACTAGATGGACCATGAGGTCTTTTTCTGCCGTCAGTCTTCTATGTTCCTACGTTAAACAAAAAACCAGTTTCACCAACAGAAGCAAATATCAACTACCATTAATACCGACAGCCAAATTAAATGAAGAGGCTGCGTATGATAAATATAACCTTACCTGCATAACTTCACTTAACTGACTATACTCACATGACCTGCTAAGCATAATTTGGCTTAGTGACAGATGAGCAAAACCCTGCCACAGGCTCTTCCTGTGAGTGGGTACATTGAATGAACTGTGAATGATATAAATCATAGCCAATTTGGAGGCTATTTGTGCAATCCTGCTAATTTGTAGTCATCCATGTTACATCTTATCACCACAAAGAATTACGCCCCATTGTTTTGTTTGCTCGTTGCTCTAAGAGATAGAGTTGTTCATCAACATGTCAAAAAGATTGCTTGATTACGGTATTTTATCCAACAGATATGCTGATCAGTTGCATCTTTCTGTCTATTTTGTTTTCTGATGAGGACGTTACTGTATTTTATTATTGCATTTGATTGTTAACAGCCATCAATCAATTAAGGATAATATTAGCGCAAGCTTATCAGCTGGAAAGAGGCATGTAAGGATAATTTACAAGTAATGAAACTGTACCAATTACTTCAACACATCGCGGTTATCATTTGATCAAGTTTTAATTCAGCCAAAGAAAATAAAGACAAAAATATGTATGGTGGGAAAAAAGTAGATCTAAAATAGTGATGGTGAACTTTTCGGCACCGATTGCCCAACCAGAACACATGTGAATGAGCGCGTGCCGGAAACCCAAAGATCAGCTGGCGGGTGTGCACATGCCTGTTTTGGGATCATTTTGGCTCATTTTGATTCGGAAACTTCAGATCGTGCAGAATGCAGCTGCGAGAGCAATCATGGGCTTCCCTAGGTATGCCCATGTTACACCAACACTCCCCAGTCTGCATTGGTTGCTGATCATGGCATCGGACCAGAATATCTCCAGGACCACCTTCTGCCGCACGAATCCCAGCGACCGGTTAGGTCCCACAGAGTTGGCCTTCTCTGGGTTCTGTCGACGAAACAATGATGTTTGGCAGGACCCGACCCTCTGGAACCAGCTCCCCCCGGAGATTAGAACTGCCCCCACCCTCCTTGCCTTTCGTAAAGCTCTTAAGAACCATCACTGCCGTCAGGCATGGGGGAACTGAGACATCTCCCCCGGGCCTATACAGTTTATACATGGTATGTTTGTGTGTATGTTTGCTTTTAATAATGGGTTTTTTACTGTTTTTTAAATTATTAGATTTGTTCTTACATTGTCTTTGTTACTGTTGTGAGCCGACCCGAGTCTACGGAGAGGGGCGGCATACAAATCTAATAAATAATAATAATAATAATAATAATAATAATAATAATAATAATAATAATAATAATTTTCCAGCCCTTTGGGGGGGGGCAAAACCACCCCGAAAAACAGCCTCCAAAATGATCTGAAAACGGCCAGATAAGGGTCAGGAAAACCGTTTGTTTGGGGGGCATTTTGGGGGCCATTTTCCGGAGCTCCGGTACCCGCAAAGACGGAAACCAGAAGAGCAGCTGGCATCAGAGGACGTGCCCAGAGAGAGGGCTCTGCGTACCATCTTTGGCACGCATGCCATAGGTTTGCTATCACGGATCTACCATGTTTCCCTGAAAATAAGACACTGTCTTATATTAATTTTTGCTCCAAAAGTTGTGCTACGTCTTATTTTCGGGGGGGGGGGGGGGGCTTATATTTCTCAAATAAGACAAATTCACAGGCAGAAAAGCTGACACCCCCAAAGGAAGTGTACCGTACAGTACACTGATTACGGTACGGTACCTGTCAGTATGGCACCCCCACACACAAACGACGGCACATATATGGGACAACCGTATACTCCCGCTATTGCAGCTTCTGGCCACCAGAGGAACTACAGTCTACGCACTGTAGTGGAGACTATAATGGTGGTGAGACAGCAGCAGACTGTGTCTGCCGTACTGGACGGTACAAAGCGATGGAAGGGGCCAGCAGAGGACGCCACATTATTATGGTAACGCTATGAACATCTTTAAATGATACCGTATGTTTTTCCACTGTACCGTATGTAAACTTGACTACGCCTTATTTTCGGGGGGGTGCCTCATATTAGCAAATTCTGCAAAACCTTTGACATGCCTTACTTTCGGGGTACGTCTTATTTTCGGGGAAACAGGGTAGTAGTGTCTATAACAATGAGAGCCACTATAATATGCACAGATAGTTTTCAACCTTGAGCCAGTTACACTGAAGTCACTAAACAGGATTGAAAAAAGTGACCGATGACCGTTTTTCAAACTTATGACCAGTGCAGCATCTCCATCATGGTGACATCATCAAAATTCAGATGCTTGGGAACTGACTCAAATTTATGATGGTTGCAGTGGCCTGGAGTCATGTGACCATCTTGCAATTCAATGAGGAAGCCAGATTCGTGTAACAATCGCGTTGCTAACACTTTCAGTTACTCACTTAACAACTAAGGCAAGAAAAGTCATAAAATGGGGCAAAACCCACTGAGCAAAGGTTTCATTTAATCACAGAAATGTTGTGCTGATCCTCCATGCATGCATATTTTGGAATTTTTCACATTATCATTACCTAAGCATCTTGGGTCAAAAAAAATTGTCTTATTGAAAATAAGACATTGAAAAGAAAAAGGAAGTTTATGTAACCCTGAAGAACAAGAGGCAGTAATTGTTATTGTTATACTTCCCATAGTTGATTAAGCCAAGGAAGAGTATGGGCGTCCTTATTATGTCAGACTGAAAAAAATTTCCCAGAGAAATTGCAAGTACCTGAAAATGCTTGATTGCAAGTCTCCACCCTGCTAGTACGGCTCAAGGGAAATCTTCACGTCAGGCCAATCTGGTTCAATCCAGACACCCTGCCAACTTCCTCACACAAGTAACATTTCCATTGTCTCCAATCTCCCATTTTCAAGTCTAAGATCAAACCCCATAGAAAATCCTTTCAATTCTTCAGTTGAACTTTTTTTAAACCCACTCTCAACACAGCCCTGGATGTCTTAAGTACTTTGCAGTTTTTGTTTGAAGCCTTAAAAACAGTAGTCTGGAACAAAAAAAATAGTTTTCAGGACATTCTACTGCAGAGGTCTTCAAACTTGGGAACTTTAAGACTTGTGGACTTCAACTTCCAGAATTCTCCAGCCAGAAGTCCAGTCCAGAAGACTTAAAGTTGCCAGGTTTGGGGACCCTTGTTCAATTCTGGGAGTTGAAGTCCACGAGTCTTAAAGTTGCCAAATCCCCAAACCACATCTCAGACATCAACAAGATATTTCACCAGAAGAGCCCTTCACTCCTCCACTCGAAACAGAATCTCCTATGAAAATAGACTAACAATCCTGGGCCTAGAAAGCCTAGAACTACGGCGCCTAAAACATGATTTGAGTATTGCCCACAAGATCATATGCTGCAACATCCTACCGGTCAATGACTACTTCAGCTTCAACCACAACAACACAAGAGCATGCAACAGATTCAAACTTAATACGAACCGCTCCAAACTTGACTGTAAAAAATATGATTTCAACAATCGAGTTATCGAAGCTTGGAACTCACTACCGGACTCAATTGTGTCGACCCCTAACCCCCAACATTTCTCCCTTAGACTCTCCACGATTGACCTCTCCAGGTTCCTAAGAGGCCAGTAAGGGGCATACATAAGTATGCCTTTCGTCCCCTGTCCAATTGTCTTTCCTTTCTCTGACTTATCATATATATTTTCTTTCTTTCATATATCCTCTCCTCTAAGTTCACTTTTACCCTTATATATATTACTACATGTCTATTTTTCTTCCTATGTATTTGTATATTGGATGAATGAATGAATGAATGAATGAATGAATGAATGAATGAATGAATGAATGAATAATCCAGCCACCTATGCTGACTGGAGAATTCTGGGAGTTGAAGTCCACAGTCTTAAAGTTCCCAAGTTTGAAGACCTCTGCAGTAGAATGTCCTGAAGTGTTCCCTATTTTGAAGGATGACCTGGAGATTATTCTATCACCTACCAATCCCCAGCCAATTTCACGCTCAAATTAAAATGTTACAATGTTAATTACCCATCCCAAAGCTTTCAATAGTTTAGATTACAAAATTTTACTAAGCACGCTTTCCAACAGTATAGAACCAGAACAGAAATATTGCAACACATCACGCCAAGACTAAGTGTGAAAAAAGATCTTGAAGTGAAGCGTCCATAAATCAAATAAATAAATAAAAATGTTTATATTCCATAACTATCTACTTCTTCTACAACTGTTGCTAGTTACATGCTTATAGTTACAAACTGGGAAAGCAGATTTGTGTGTGAAATACGTGGGATGGCCATACTTAAAAGTAATTTGCAATTACAATAATCAGACAGCAAACCTAGACAACACTATGTTTTACTGACTGAACAGGATTTTAAGATCCAGTTTTATGAATTAGACATATGTATGCAGTTATAATGCATTATGCAATTAAGACACATCCCACAATAGTTCTGGCAATATTTCTACATACCTACAAAACATCAGGGGGGAAAAACAGAAGTGAAAATCTTGTAGTGACTTTATAGAGTTACATTCCAGGCAGTTAAACAAACTAGTGCATCCATAATATGAACTAACTGGTGATGAAAGATGAACGGTTCTATTAACAATCTAGACAAACAGGAAATAAAATGATAGCACAGCAAAAAATTGAATCAATCCAACTAAATGCACGCATTGCAGAACATAAAAACGCAGTCAAAAAAGGAGAAAAAACTTCCTCCCTTTTCCAGCAC
Organism: Erythrolamprus reginae; assembly: GCF_031021105.1. NCBI lineage: Eukaryota > Metazoa > Chordata > Lepidosauria > Squamata > Dipsadidae > Erythrolamprus > Erythrolamprus reginae. The sequence goes on along the minus strand of NC_091956.1, from coordinate 73,333,879 downwards.
ATTAAAAAAACAGGACATGAAATTGACTTCGAAAAAACTAAATTACTCTCCAAAACAGAACACGTATATAAAAGAATAATCATGGAAGCCGTAGAAATAGAAAAACACCCCCAGTATGAATAAACGTGATGACACGTCCCGCCTAGCAGAAATTTGGAAACCAGCCCTAAACAAAAAAACATATCACAATCATCACCATGTCAATCCTTTAACTAAATGTGATTCCACCAACCAATCAAATCATTAAAACACAGCCACCCAATCTATTTGCTACATTCAAACCAAATCTCCACCCCCACCACTATTTATAAGGAACAAATGGCAGTTGCATGTGATCCCTTTTCTTCCAAAATTCAAATCAGAATTTTCATATTTTATGACCTCATTCCACAACGGAAAAAATATTTTCTTCTACTGAAGACTTCTATTTACTTCTTGTTCGTAGACAAAATTCTTACTGTAGCCATTAACTGTTCTCACTTGAAACTACAAGAAATTTATAATTATAAAACTCAATTTGAGAAGTTAATTCTGGACATTCAGCACTATTATTATTATTATTATTATTATTATTATTTCAGTACAACACATCAAACGAGATCACTATGCTGGATTTCGTATTTCATCATAGTGATCTTGTTTGCTGTGTAGTACTGACATAATAATAATAATAATAATAATAATAATAATAATAATAATAGTGTTGAATGTCCAGAATCAACTTCTCAAATTGAGTTTTATAATTATAAATTTCTTGTAGTTTCAAGTGTGAACGGTTAATGGCTACAGTAATAAGTATTATTATTATTATTATTATTATTATTATTATTATTAATTCAATTTGTAATCCGTCCCTCTCCGCAGACTCGGGGCGGCTCACAGCAGTGATAAAACAATATACACTAGCAAATCTAATATTAAAAGTCTAAAATAACAAATCTAACATTAAAAATCTAAAAGCCCCATTATTTAAAAATCATACACACAAACATACCATATATAAAACTACATAGGCAAGGGGAGATGTCTCAGTTCCCCCATGCCTGATGGCAGAGGTGGGTTTTTAGGAGTTTACAAAAGGCAAGGAGGGTGGGGGCAGTTCTAATCTCTGGGGGGAGCTGGTTCCATAGGGTTGGGGCCGCCACTGAGAAATCTCTTCCCCTTGGTCCCGCCACCTGACATTGTTTAGTCGACGGGACCCGGAGAAGGCCAACTCTGTGGGACCTAACCGTCCGCTGGGATTCGTGCGGCAGAAGGTGGTCTCGCAGATATTCTGGTCCGGTGCCATGAAGGGCTTTATAGGTCATAACCAACACTTTGAATTGTGACCGGAAACTGATCGGCAACCAATGCAGACTGCGGAGTGTTGGTGTAACATGGGCATGGGTATCTAATGCATCAACACCCTTATCTAATTGTTAACTATCTTAAAAGGTTAATACATGCAATTGTTAAGTGCTTTCCCAATATATGGAAAAGTATCCTATTTAGCCTTTTTTAGGCATACAATATGCAAGTATTTATTTATTTATTGGATTTGTAAGGAATCAGCAATATGTACAGTGTTATGTGGAGTTACAGCTTTTGCAAATCTACTGGGCTTTCTGAAAGAACTTCTGCCCTCTAAAGGCCCAATTTTCTAATCATGGTTCAGAAACTGCTACAGGTAGCAAACTGATTTCAAAGTGAATAATTTGCTTGCAGAAATATTCCAGCCAGATGAAGAAATTTTTATTGATTTTCCTCCTGTTTTTCCACTGAACCAGGGAGTTCCTATCTCTCTTCCAGCAATAATTAAAACATGGATTCAACATATATACACATACGTTTACACACAAGCACGCACACACATATTTATGTAGCTAGTTTTGGATTCATTATTCAATTGCTTGATTAGAAAGGTTTTGAGAGCCCAACTTAGTTTTATCCCTGATCATTCAAACATTCTCTTGACATCAAGTCACCCGAATGGCATTCCTGAACAAACAAGGCACAGGAAACAATATGTTGCAGCTGATAGCGGTATCCCAATCACAGGACTGGCAACGCACCCTGACTAAGAGAGCTATCGGGCACAGCAATTACACAAATATGTGCATTCTAGAACTGGAAGTGAGTTAACAGGTGGAATATTTTAGTGTGATGCCCAATTTATTTTTGCACACACATCTAGAAAAATCTTGCCACGTTTTTCTAGATACTTTCAAAGATACAAGCATTAATATTTGTAGTTACTTACTGGGTGACATTATCGCTTTGAGGAATATAGCAATTATTGTAAATATGTGCACGTTTTGTATTTCTGACAGCAGAGAATAGCTTTGTAACAGACCTGACAGGTGCAGAAACAAATAGAAACAGCTTAACTTGCACAATAGAGAGGGCCGTGTAGTTTTGCATATAGGGTAGAAAAGAGAAAGACATTTTAAACAAAGGCCTAAGTAAAAGTGTTATTCTTGAATCATAGTGGGTATTAAAATGTTTGCTATTATGACTTAGCTGGATTATATCTGTTGTGAACTTGTCTAAGTTGTTCATTTCTGCTTGTGATACCTGTCAATATTTATTATTATTATTATTATTATCAATATTATTATTATTTATTTATTAGATTTGTATGCCGCCCCTCTCCGTAGACTCGGGGCGGCTCACAGCAATAGTAAAAACAATATACAATAGCAAATCTAATAATTAAAATATCTAAAAAGCCCCTTATTTAAAAACAAGACAAAAACACAAACATACCACGCCTAAACTATATAGGCCAGGGGAGATGTCTCAATCCCCCCATGCCTGACGGCAGAGGTGGGTTTTAAGTTTACGAAAGGCAAGGAGGGTAAGGGCAATCCTAATCTCCGGGGGGAGCTGGTTCCAGAGGGTCGGGGCCGCCACAGAAAAGGCTCTTCCCCTGGGTCTCGCCAGACGACGTTGTTTAGTCGACGGGACCCGGAGAAGGCCAACTCTGTGGGACCTAACTGGTCGCTGGGATTTGTGTGGCAGAAGGCGGTTCCAGAGATATTTTGGTCCGATGCCATGAAAACCTGGACATTTATATTATATAATTATATTTTAAATTATATAATTTATATAATTATATAATTTCTCCCAAAGTGCTCTCAAAAACATGTGTAGGAAACTTGAGCCAAGGAAAATGAAATTTGGTACACACATAGCCCAAGATGAATAATCAACACACTCAAATTTGGCACTGAATTGTTGAGTCAACTTCTTAAATTTTTTAAGGTTGATGAATATACTAGGCTATCTACACTAGCAGGTAGACTGTTCTATAACATTCTTTACTAATCTATGTTAATAATTGTCAAAAATTTACCCATACCGTAGTATAATTAATATAAAATAACATAATAATGAAATGAAGTACAGAACTGGGCAGGGAAGTAGTCCTATGAATCTCCTTGCCCTTACTTTTTATGTCTGCAGTACAAACCAGCACAAGATTTAATATTCAAGACTGGAAAAAATAAGTATCAGAAAGGGGGAAAACATAAATATATATTGCATCTAGCCTTATCCGGTGAATAGTAATCTAGTTATGAGTTTCATTGAGATGACCAATACAACACAGTTGACAAGCTCCTTAAATTGAAATTAAATTTAAATTTATTTATTTAATTTATTGGATTTGTATGCCGCCCCTCTCTGTAGACTCGGGGCGGCTAACAACAGTAACAAAAAACAGCATGTAAATCCAATACTAAAACAACTAAAAACCCTTATTGTAAAACCAAACATTCATACATGCAAACATACCATACATGAATTGTAAAGGCCTAGGGGGAAAGAATATCTCAGTTCCCCCATGCCTGACAGCAGAGGTGGGGTTTAAGGAGCTTACGAACGGCAAGGAGGGTGGGGGCAATTCTAATCTCCGGGGGGAGCTGGTTTCAGAGGGTCGGGGCCACCACAGAGAAGTCTTTTCTCCTGGGCCCCGCCAAACGATATTGTGTTGTTAGTGGGACCCAGAGGAGGCCCACTCTGTGGGACCTAACCGGTCGCTGGGATTCGTGCGGCAGAAGGCGGTCTCGTAGATACCCTGGTCCGGTGCCATGAAGAGCTTTATAGGTGATGACCAACACTTTGAATTGTGACCGGAAACTGATCGGCAACCAATGCAGACTGCGGAGTGTTGGTGTTACATGGGCATTTTTGGGAAAGTCCATGATTGCTCTCGCAGCTGCATTCTGCACGATCTGAAGTTTTGTGAAGAAAATACTGATAAAATTCCTTCAACAGGTCAATCGAGGTTCTAGCAGTGAAATATTATATACACATTGGCTGCTAGTGAGCATTTACTATAAGTCAAAGCAAGACATGCGAGAAAGGTGTGAATTTAGATAGACTTCCTTCCCTGCATCACTAAAGTTTAACACATAAATAACATTTCCTGTAGATTTGCAGGCAAAACAGGACATACGTGACTTTTTTTGCTTGTTCGAAGAAAGAAAACCTCTCGAGGCAAAGTAGAAGGTAAGAAAAACAGGCTCTCCCTATTTCTATAGACATTTTGAGTTTTTAAATCTTGATTTTGGGCGGCGGGTGGAAATCATAAGTACAACCAAGAACAAATTGATTGCTTCATTTAACAAGTATATGCAAAAAAATCCACAAATCTATCAACGGATTATTCAAAACTATGGAACAAAATGAAAGTGTTCGGAAACTTCAGATCGTGCAGAATGCAGCTGCGAGAGCTATCATGGGCTTCCCTAAATACGCCCATGTCACTCCAACACTCCGCAGTCTGCATTGGTTGCCGATCAGTTTCCGATCACAATTCAAAGTGTTGGTTATGACCTATAAAGCCCTTCATGGCATCGGACCAGATTATCTCAGGGACCGCCTTCTGCCGCACGAATCCCAGTGACCAGTTAGGTCCCACAGAGTTGACCTTCTCTGGGTCTCGTCAACTAAACAATGTTGTTTGGCGGGACCCAGGGGAAGAGCCTTCTCTATGGCGGCCCCGACCCTTTGGAACCAACTCCCCCCAGATATCAGAGTTGCCCCCACCCTCCTTGCCTTTCGTAAGCTCCTTAAAACCCACCTCTGTCGTCAGGCATGGGGGAATTGAGACTTTCCCTCCCCCTAGGCCTATAAAATTTATGCATGGTATGTTAGTATGTATGATTTGTTTCTAAATTGGGGTTTTAAATTAACTTAAACATTAGATTTGTTTACATTGTATTATTATTGCTGTGAGCCGCCCCGAGTCTGCAGAGAGGGGCGGCATACAAATCTGATTAATAAATAAATAAATAAATTTGAAACATTTTTCATTTATTTACAGAGTACCTTTTTGCTATAATTCACCATGATGAGATTGCAAAAAAACACCCTGTTCTTTTGGGGTTGGGAAGAGCTGATCATTCTCCAAGTTCTATTATATCCACAAGAAATGTACTTGAATGAAAAGTTTTAGGATCCACAGAACAATAAATAAATAAATATGTTAAAGGGTTAAATAAGGTTCAGGAGGGAAGTGTTTTTAATAGGAAAGTGAACACAAGGGGACACAATCTGAAGTTAGTTGGGGGAAAGATCAAAAGCAACGTGAGAAAATATTATTTTACTGAAAGAGTAGTAGATCCTTGGAACAAACTTCCAGCAGACGCGGTTGGTAAATCTACAGTAAATGAATTTAAACATGCCTGGGATAAACATATATCCATTGTAAGATAAAATACAGGAAATAGTATAAGGGCAGATTAGATGGACCATGAGGTCTTTTTCTGCCGTCAGTCTTCTATGTTTCTTCTATAAAATAATTCACTATAGTTTAGCAGTTAGGATCTTCCTTTCAGTTACAATTATAGGTTATAATAAAATCAATAATTTCCTTGAACGTGTGAATCATCAACCTTAGATACCAAAAGAAATCTATAATTATTTTAGACTAGAAGTAGGGTTTTACACGAATAATTATTCCTTCTGAAACTAATTAAAATCAAACATATCATACAGAAAATTAGGATAGAATTCCCCCCCACTGCTGGCTGATCCTTTATTCATCATCAGAAAAATATGTAGCAATGAGTTTCATGTCAGCGATCTTAAGTAACAGCGTAAATTGTACTTCTACATGTCTTGAGGCCATCAATTCGCTGAAGACCTCTGTACAGAAATAAACAAACTTTGCCACTAAAAAGTCTTGTGATATCACACTCTTTAAAGATTTTGGACCAGAATACCTCCGGAACCGCCTACTACCGCACGAATCCCAGCGGCCGATAAGGTCCCACAGAGTTGGCCTTCTCTGGGTCCTGTCGACCAAACAATGTCGTTTGCCGGGGCCCAAGGGAAGAGCCTTCTCTGTGGCGGCCTCGGTCCTCTGGAATCAACTTCCCCCGGAGATTAGAACAGCCCCCACCCTCCTTGTCTTTCGCAAGTTGTTTAAGACCCACCTATATCACCAGGCATGGGGGAACTAAGACATCTCCCCCAGGCTTATTATATTTCATGTTTGATGTGTATGTGCTGTATGGTTTTTAATTGTTGAGGTTTTTATATATTTTATTATTAGATTTGTTCCATTGTTATACTGTTTTTATTACTGTTGTGAGCCGCCCCGAGTCTTCGGAGAGTGGCGGCATACAAATCTAATAAATTGAACTGAATTGAATTGACTTTGCCCAAACTTCACAAGACTACACTTAGCTTATAAGCAAATACCAAAACTTCTAAACTGGCCCGCCTTGCTTCATTGGAAAACTATTTCTACCAAATGTGGGAATTCGACGTTTAGGAATACAGGTTCTCCCTGACTGACGATGGCAATTGGGACCTGGATTTTCACCTCTAAGCAATGTGGTCATAAATCATGCTCATATCATTTAGTGACAGCAATTCCCTTCTGTCTTGGGAGACCAGTGTTGACTGAATCCTATGTTGATTAGGCAAGGTAAACTCTTGTTGACTTTCCCCAACAAAATCAGTGGGAGAAATGGCAGGAGGTTTGTTTGTTTGTTAGAAACATAGAAGACTGACGGCACAAAAAGACCTCATGGTCCATCTAGTCTGTCCTTATACTATTTCCTGTATTTTATCTTAGGATGGATATATGTTTAATCCCGGGCATGTTTAAATTCAGTTACTGTGGATTTACCAACCACATCTGCTGGAAGTTTGTTCCAAGGATCTACTACTCTTTCAGTGAAATAATATTTTCTCACGTTGCTTTTGATCTTTCCCCCAACTAACTTCAGATTGTGTCCCCTTGTTCTTGTGTTCACTTTCCTAAACACTTCTCTCCTGAACCTTATTTAACCCTTTAACATATTTAAATGTTTCGATCATGTCCCCCCTTTTCCTTCTGTCCTCCAGACTATACAGATTGAGTTCATTAAGTCTTTCCTGATACGTGACCTGGACTGGTCACTTAGTGTCTCGTCATAGGTCAAGGGCTACCTGTTTTGCTTTCTTTCATGCCTGCTCTTAGGCATTACAGATCTCTGGGAATATGGACATGAAATTTGCGCTTAATAAAACATAAACTCTGAAAATACATATTAGGTTCAAATAATAATGTTGATGGTTCCCAGGGATTGACATTATTTGTGTACAGCTTTTGCACTTTTATTAGAAAGACAAAAGTAATTCACGTTAATATCTGAAGAATTACATTACTGACTGGTAACATATCAAAGAAATGGATGAGTAGTCATTAGGAGTAGAAAGCGGCTTAATGACAGGTAATCAATCAATCAATCAATCAATCAATTAGTAATCTTTATACACAGCAGGGTGAATTTATTTGAAGCAGAAACAGGCCCAGTGAACTCAAGGGCTAAGATTATATTTCCCATATTGTTCATATTGAGGACCTGTATACTGCACGAGCCAAAAAGAGGGCGGGTAAAATATTTACTGACCCCTCGCATCCTGGACACAAATTGTTTCAACTCCTACCCTCAAAACGTCGCTACAGAGTACTGCACACCAAGACAACTAGACACAAGAACAGTTTTTTCCCGAACGCCATCACTCTACTAAACAAATAATTCCCTCAAAACTGTCAGACTTTCTACTAAATCTGCACTTCTATTCTACTAGTTTTTCTCATTATTCCTATCACCCATTTCCTCCCATGTTGACTGTATGACTGTAACTTGTTGCGTATATCCTAAGATTTTTATTAATATTGCTTCTTCATTGCTTATTTGACCCCTATGACAATCATTAAGTGTTGTATCACATGATTCTTGACAAATGTATATTTTATTTTATGTACGTTGAGAGCATATGCATCAAGACAAATTCCTTGTGTGTCCAATCACACTTGGCTAATAAAAAATTCTATTCTATTCTATTCTATTGAAATGGTGAAATTTAACTGATCTCTAACAGAAATTTTAAAACAGTTCCTTACCTTATTTTCCTCCAAAAATTTCAATTTAACTGATACATCATTGCGCATTTTGTCATATTTCTCTTTATGTGTTTGAAATAGTTGTTGGGATTGCTCTATCTTTGGCAAAGTATTAGCATCGCGGGGCCCAAGATTAAGTTCTTCTAGATCTGTACGGTAAGCATCATATTCAATCCTGAGAATAAAATAATTAACATGCACAAATATTCAGTGAATTGCAAGATTTAATTAGAGAGCTAACACGGAACAGTGGTTTTGGTGCTGGGCTAAACATGGGGAGACCCCATTTAGACCCAAGTTCTAAATCGTTATTAGGAAAATCAATTGAAAGTTATGTATCATATTTTGAGATTTTGTTGGGGACAACATGAATCTAGTAAAAAGCAAACTTCATTTTATATCACAGTTCTAAAACCTTGTAGCGACAAAAAACTACACTACAGTGCTGTCTCGATTTTCGCAAGTTCGAACTTCGCGAAAAGTCTATACCACGGTTTTTCAAAAATATTAATTAAAAAAATACTTCGCTGTTTTTTCCCCTATACCACGGTTTTTCCCGCCCAATGACGTCATATGTCATCGCTAAACTTTTGTCCGCCTTTAATAAATATTTTTTTAAATAAACTTTAATAAATAAACATGGTGAGTAATAATCTGAATGGTTGCTAAGGGAATGGGAAATTGTAGTTTAGGGGTTTAAAGTGTTAAGAGAAGGCTTGTGATACTGTCCATAGCCAGAAATAGTGTACTTACTTCCGCATCTCTACTTCGCGGAAATTCGACTTTTGCGGGTGGTCTCGAAACGCATCCCCCGCAAAAGTTGAGGGAACACTGTATTGTAATGTATACTCTTGGTCAAAGACTTTTGTGATTGAAGCAGCCAACAAATGAATAAAATGAAAACTTCAAAAATCTGCCATACCTGTATTATTCACAAATTACAAAACTTTTATTGATTTTAACAGGACGGCTTTAGAATACATCTAAATTCCGATCCAACACAACACTGGAGTAAGAAGTAAATTCATTGTTCAATAAATAATAAAAGAAAAAAAAAAGTAAAATAAATACTAATATATAAGACATTACCTGGAGTTTTCATACTGCTTCACCGTCATTAGGGTATCCTCAATAGTTTTATTTACCAAAGTGTGGACACTCGCTATAAAAAAATTAATTGCGCCAAGCAGAGTTTCACCATTTTTAGCAAGCAGTTTCTGTGTGTCTGCATTGTATCCAAATTCCTCCTGTTAATATATAATTTTGGAATACTTAATTCTTCTTTATTGAATTGTGCTGACATTATAACAGTAATCAAGGTATTTTAATCCCTAATATGAAAGCAACCCAGTTAGCTTACTGGTTTGCAATATGTCTGTCTCATGGCAACAACAACAACAACAACAACAACAACAACAACAACAACAATAATAATAATAATAATAATTTATTAGATTTGTATGCCGCCCCTCTCCTTAGACTCGGGGCAGCTAACAACAATGATAAAAACAGCATGTGACAATCCAATAATAAAACAGCTAAAAACCCTTATTTATAAAAACCAAACATACACACAAACATACCACGCATAACTTGTAATGGCCTAGGGGGAAGGAATATCTCAACTCCCCCATGCCTGGCGATAAAAATGAGTCTTGGGTAGTTTACGAAAGACAGGGAGGGTGGGGGCAATTCTAATCTCCGGGGGGAGTTGGTTCCAGAGGGCCGGGGCCGCCACAGAGAAGGCTCTTCCCCTGGGCCCCGCCAAACGACATTGTTTAGTCGATGGGACCTGGAGAAGGCCCACTCTGTGGGACCTTATCGGTCACTGGGATTCGTGCGGTAGCAAGCGGTTCCGGAGGTAATCTGGTCCAATGCCATGTAGGGCTTTAAAGGTCATGACCAACACTTTGAATTGTGACCGGAAACTGATCGGCAACCAATGCAGACTGCAGAGTGTTGGTGTGACATGGGTATATTTAGGGACACCCATGATTGCTCTCGAAGCTGCATTCGGCACGATCTGAAGTTTATGAACACTTTTCAAAGGTAGCCCCATGTAGAGAGCGTTACAGTAGCTGAGCCTCGAGGTGATGAGGGCATGAGTGACTGTGAGCAGTGACCCCTGATCCAGATATGGCCGCAACCGGTGCACCAGGAAAACCTGGGCAAACGCCCCCCTTGCCACAGCTGAAAGATGTTTCTCTAATGTGAGCTGTGGATCGAGGAGGACGCCCAAGTTGCGGACCCTCTCTGAGGGGGTTAGTGATTCCCCCCGCCCCCCAGGGTGACGGACAGACAGATGGAATTGTCCTTGCGAGGCAAAACCCACTGCCACTCCATCTTATCAGGTTGCATGGAGTCGCCCATAGAATCATATCAGATCAGGGGGTCCAATTCACCACCAGGAACTGGAGATAATTCATCCGCGCCATTAGATCCACCCAAGGACTTAGCTCTGCATTCCACCCTTCCACAAATGGAGCAGTTGAGAAAGCTAATTCCCTGTAGTAATAATTCATATTGGGATGCAATGTGGAAGGCAGGCATTACTGGGTTTATTTTCATTAAACTACCATTTAATGGACCCAATGTCTTTACCAGTAGGACTGAACATAAATGTAGGCATTTCAGCAGAAGATAAAAAACAATTAATACAAATGAAATCTTACATGGAGTTCTAATGACTTCAAACTTAAGTCTGCAAAAGCCTCTCCAAGCTGTCTTTGAGTATGCACCATCTGGGAAACTTGAGTTGATAGAGTTTGCGCCAGTTTGAGGACATTCTCGTACTTCTTTTTGTTCTCCCTCAAGATTTCAATTTGAGCTTCTAACTCAAGGTCTACGGTTCGTGATCCCCGGCCCAGCTTCTCTGAGATTATTTGTCGAGTGCACTGTAAAATTTGAGAGAGAAGCTTAAATTAAGTTTTTCAGCTTCTCACCAATACAGATTATGTAATTTCTGACAGTCTCAAAAGGGGTGAGCAGTGTGATCGGGCAGTAGGAAAAGCAAGTAGGATGCTTGGCTGCATAGCTAGAGGTATAACAAGCGGGAAGAGGGAGATTGTGATCCCCTTATATAGAGCGCTGGTGAGACCACATTTGGAATACTGTGTTCAGTTCTGGAGACCTCACCTACAAAAAGATATTGACAAAATTGAACGGGTCCAAAGACGGGCTACAAGAATGGTGGAAGGTCTTAAGCATAAAACGTATCAGGAAAGACTTAATGAACTCAATCTGTATAGTCTGGAGGACAGAAGGAAAAGGGAGGACATGATCGAAACATTTAAATATGTTAAAGGGTTAAATAAGGTTCAGGAGGGAAGTGTTTTTAATAGGAAAGTGAACACAAGAACAAGGGGACACAATCTGAAGTTAGTTGGGGGAAAGATCAAAAGCAACATGAGAAAATATTATTTTACTGAAAGAGTAGCAGATCCTTGGAACAAACTTCCAGCAGACGTGGTTGGTAAATCCACAGTAACTAAATTTAAACATGCCTGGGATAAACATATATCCATTGTAAGATAAAATACAGAAAATAGTATAAGGGCAGACTAGATGGACCATGAGGTCTTTTTCTGCCGTCAGTCTTCTATGTTTCTATGTGAATTATTTATAAACATCATTCAGGTTCCAGAGTCATTATAAAAATATCCTAAAAATATTGCACTTGCTTTTAAAAAATTCTCTACATACCTTCTTACGGTTTAACTATTTTAAAGAGTGAGTTCATCTAATATAAGGAAAAAAAAGTTGTGCTGAAAATCAACGGAACAAATTACTGATAAAATCTTCTAGTAATAAATGCATACACAGTTTCCAAGTCACTAAAATAATATGTTGTAGGTCATAAATATGAACACATTTCCGCCCTAAATCCCATGGGATTTGGCAGCATAGAAATCAAATAAATTAAATTTGAAATATGGGAAATATAAGCTGCACCTGATTTAAAATTCGACATATTTGGTTGGTTACTGTATTTGACAGCAAAATATGTAGTTCTAAGCACTGGCTAAAAGAATCACCCACTTCTGTAGGACATATACTATCAAGACACACTTTTCCACAGCCATTCTGTCTTATTAGGTGAAGTTCCCCATCCAGGCTCCTGTAACCTCCAGGTACCATGACAAGGTAGCCACAAGTAAGTATGAGCAATGAAACAAGTTTCAGCTATTCAAGAATTGTCTGGTGAATGCTTAGAATGACCCCATGTCTCGTTTTAACTGATTTATTTTAGGGCTACTCAGTAACATAGCTTTTTTTGTAATATCTCAATGTTTCATTTGAATCCAAGGAAAGTGATCACAGGTGTAAAAATAACCACAGAAAAATAAACTATAGGAAACAAATTACAGTGATACCTTGTCTTACAAACTTAATTGGTTCCAGGATGAGGTTCTTAAGGTGAAAAGTTTGTAAGACGAAACAGTGTTTCTCATAGGAATCAATGGAAAAGCGATTAATGCGTGCAAATTCACCCTTTTTGCAGCCGAAGTGCCTGTTTTTGCGCTGCTGGGATTCCCCTGAGGTTCCCCTCTATAGGAAACCCCATCTCCGGACAAATGTGTTTTTGCAATGCTGCAGGGGAATCCCAGCATCGCAAAAACGAGTGCTTCGCTGGCAACGGAAGTCCGGGGGTGGCGTTTCCCAGCGAAGGGAGCATCAGTGAAATCACAGCATCGCAAAACACCGAAGTCCTCGAAACCACATCTCTGGACCTCTGTGTTTTTGCGATGCTGCGATTTCACTGCGGCTCCCTTCACTGGGAAACCCCACCTCCGGATTTCCGTTGCTAGCGAAGCACCCGTTTTTGCAATGCTGGGATTCCCCTGCTGGGATTCCCCTGCAGCATCACAAAAACACGGAAGTCCAGAGGTGGAGTTTCCCATGGAGGGGAGCCTCAGGGGAATCCCAACAGTGCAAAAAAGAGTGCTTCGCTGGCAATGGAGGTCCGGAGGCGGGGCATCCCAGCGGCAGCGGTAGGTTTGTAAGGTGAAAATAGTTTGTAAGAAGAGGCAAAAAAATCTTAAACCCTGGGTTTGTATCTCGAAAAGTTTGTATGACGAGGCCTTTGTAAGACGAGGTATCACTGTACTTCCCTTGCTAAATACCACTGCTGCAAAAAGTTTCTTCCTATTGAATTACTGTAGCAGAGAAAGATTATTATTTTAACTGCACATCAGCCTTCAGGGTGGAAAATGCAAAATTTTATGGCAGGTGAAATGCCTGGATCACTTGGCTCCTGCAACAAAACTAATACAAACCTTGTATGTATTTAAACTCCATTTTCTTACAAGCTCCAGTTTTTCCATAGCTGGGTTCTTTACTTCTTCTGCTAGAACAACGGGTCCGCTTTTCTGCTGAGGTCTTGGATTGCCTATTTGGAAATCACAGGTGAGTGAGTCAAAGCTTATTTAGAGCTCTATAAATATATTAGAGAGAGAGAAGGAAACTTTATTTTCAGCATCGTCCTAAAGAAAATAGCACAATAATTTGATTGTGGTAAAATCTGAAAAAATGAACATTGCTTGCATTTAAATCGTAGCTAGCAATACATTAGAATGAAGCAACTGCAAAATATTCTGCTGGATTCTCAAGTTTTGCATTAACGCACAATTATTTATTTATTTGTTTGTTTATTTATTTATTTATTAATTATTTGTTTATTTATTTATTTGGCTTATATGCCGCCCCTCTGTGGACTCAGGGCGGCTTACGACGTTTCTATAAAAAAGATACACTATATAAACCATTTCTACACCAATTAATAGAATAGTTAATTGAAAAATTATCTTAAAACTAATCATTAAAATTGAACAATCACATGTATTCTATCACATCCAACAGGTTTACTGGGCAGAGGCTGGGGTCTAGTGACCCCAAGCCTGACGACATAAGTGTGTTTTCAGATTCTTACGAAAGGCAAGGAGGGTGGGGGCAGTGCAAATCTCTTGGGGGGGAGTTGATTCCAAAGGGCCGAGGCCCCCACAGAGAAGGCTCTTCCCCTAGGACCCACCAAATGACACTGTCTAGTTCAGTGTTTCCCAACCATGGCAACTTGAAGATATTTGGACTTCAACTTCCAGAATTCCCCAGACAGCAATGACTGATTCTTAATGTAATATTAAAGTATTATGGCTCTATTTTTGGCAGTATATTGTTGATTCCAAAATAGTGTACTTTAATACTCAATATTTTTTAACAGGTAAAAGTAAAGGTTTCTCCTGTCCAATCGTGTCCGACTCTAGGGATAATCTCCATTTCTTAGCTGAGGAAATCAGTGTTGTCTGAACAAACCTTCTGTGGTCATGTAACTATACACCAAGATACACAGAAAGGCCTCGTTCCCACCAAAGTGGTACCTATTTATGTTGCATTGCATGCCTCTGAACTGCCAGGTTGGTGGGAGCTGGGGAAAGTATTGGGAGTTCATGGGAGATCTTGAACTGCCGAGTCATGGCGCCCGCTGCCGATATTGTTTAATATCAACATAAAACTGGTGACTAAAATATCATCAATATTTAAAGAGAACCTAGTCGCTTCCTTTTTTTCCATTTTATCAGAAAGACTAGGTGCTTTGAAAAAAAAGTTTAGGTATGATGGCAGACACAAAAGACACCAATAATCCAGATTGTCATAGATGGTTTCTCTATTCATGTAATTAATAATTTAGTTTGGGAGTGTCTGAATTCCATCGAAAGCAGTACAGTCATACCTTGTCTTACGAACTTAATTGGTTCCGGGAGGAGGTTCGTAAGGTGAAAAGTTTGTAAGACGAAACAATGTTTCCCATAGGAATCAATGGAAAATCGATTAATGTGTGCAAGCCCAAAATTTAACCCTTTTCCAAGCCAAAGCACCCGTTTTTGCACTGGTGGGATTCCCCTGAAGCTCCCCTCCATGGGAAACCCCACCTCCCGACTTTATGTAGCGAAATCCCAGGAGGGGAATCCCAGGATCGCAAAAACGGGCACTCCGCTGGCAACGTAAGTCCGGAGGTGGGGTTTCCCAGCGAGGGAAGCCTCAGCGAAATCGCACCATCACAAAAACTCAGAAGTCCGGAGGTGAGGTTTCGAGGACTTCCGTGTTTTTGTGATGGTGCGATTTTGCTGAGGCTTCGCTCGCTAGGAAACCCCACCTCCGGACTTCCGTTGCCAGTGGAGTGCCCGTTTTTGCGATCCTAGGATTCCCCTCCTGGGATTTCCCTATGGCATCGCAAAAATGTGGAAGTCGGGAGGTGGGATTTCCCATGGAGGGGAGCCTCAGGGGAATCCCAGGATCACAAAAACAGGCGCTCCGCTTGTAACTGAAGTCCAGAGGTGGGGTTTCCCAGCGGCGGCGATAGGTTCGTAAGACAAAAAAAGTTTGTAAGAGGCAAAAAAATTCCGAACCCCGAGTTCATATCTCGAAAAGTTTGTATGACAAGGGGTTCGTATCACGAGGTACCACTGTATTTCCCAAATTGATGATGTCTAGATGTTTCTGATTATAATTCCAATCAACAATGACTAGGTCTTTTAAGAAACACAAGCAACACAAAATGCCCACAAGCCTAGGACATTTGGAGGATTCCAATTTAGAGACATCTGGAGAATGTTAAATCCAGCAGGCAAGGAAGGCACAAGTTACTCTTAGTAGCAGTTTGCAAACCCTTTTGTTTGTTTAGACTGGAGGCCTTCAAACTTGGCAACTTTAAAACTTGTGGACTTCAACTCCCAGAATTCTCCAGCCAGCATAGTGTTGAAGCCCACAAGTCTTAAAGTTGCCAAGTTCTGGGATCTCTGGTTTAGATTAATATATGTTATAGAGATAGCCTAACTGTAATAACTCACATCCTGGTTACTTTTAACTTGACACCTGTCAATGAGATTATACTACAACATTGCTTTGCCATTTCAAAGGTTTACTTAAAACTTTTAAAAGTTTCTTTCCCAAATGTGATGAATCAAATAGAGTCAAGTGTGTGTGTACAATATAGAATATTTTGGTGGTTGACATTTGGATAGCAGCACATCCAGAAAAGCTTGCCTGGCAACTATATTATAAACTTTTCAACACCAAAATAATGTTAGAGAAGTACAAATCATTTTGAACACCAAACAAACAGTTTGAATTGGAAGACGTTGCTCTGAATACAAAACTAGCTATCAATTCTGCAAGTATTCATTGATTTGGGCTTGAAATACAGTGTTCCCTCGATTTTCGCGGGTTCGAACTTTGCGAAAAGTCTATACCACAGTTTTTCAAAAATATTAATTAAAAAATACTTCATAGTTTTTTACCCTATATCATGTTTTTCCCCGCCCAATGACGTCATATGTCATCACCAAACTTTTGTCTGCCTTTAATAAATATTTTTTTAATAAACTTTAATAAATAAACATGGTGTGTAATAATCTAAATGGTTGCTAAAGGAATGGGAAATTGCAATTTAGGGGTTTAAAGTGTTAAGGGAAGGATTGTGCTACTGTTCATAGCCAAAAATAGTGTATTTACTTCCGCATCTCTACTTCGCGGAAATTCGACTTTCGTGGGCGGTCTTGGAACGCATCCCCCGCAAAAATTGAGGGAACACTGTACTGCAATCTAGTCAACTTTGATTTAACTGCAAACTGACCATTTAAAATGGTTGTATGAATTTCAGTTTGAAACATTTTGCAGTAAATTCTTTTTTATTTTCCTATCATTTTCAAACTTCACTATTTTTTTAAAAGATGCCAGTAGTTTTAGTAACTTTTTGAATCTATTTTTATTCATCTAGTGATGCATTTCAAGAGTGGTAGTATAATTTTTATAAAGCCAAAGTCTGTTATTTACTTTAAAAAAAATGTTACGAACATCAGCACAAATTTTCAAATTTGTATTGATATACAGTGATCCCTCGATTAGCACGGTCTCGATTAGCGCGAAACGCTGCAACGCGGTTTTTCAAAAAATATTAATTAAAAAATAATTAATAATAAAATAATCAAAATAATAATCAGTCTTCTATGTTTCTATGTTTCTATGTTTCTATAAGTCCGCGCTAGTTCTCTCTCTCTTTCTCTCCCTGTTGCTGGCGTGGTATATGAGAGAGAAAGAGAGAGGCAGAGGTCGGGCGCATTACCGGGAGGTGGAGGCGGCGTGGGGACGCTGGGTGCCGGGGACACCGAGGAGGGGGTGGACGTGGCCTCTCAGCTGCAGAGCCGAACAAGGGCGGAGGCAACGGCGGAGTCTGGCGCTGGGGCCATGCGGGGCCGCTCATCCAGGGGGGCGTGGACTGGCAAGTCGCCCTCCTTTCTCTTTCTTTCTCTCTCTTATACCACACCGGTAACAGGGAGAGAAAGAGAGAGAGGGGAGGGCACCTTGCCGGTCCACGCCCCCCTAGATGAGCGGCTCCACATGGCCCCAGCGCCGCCCAGGCAAAGGGGAAACCCCAAGATCGCTTGCCGCTTGCCGTATTGCAGCGAAGGAGGCGAAGCAAGGCTCCAAGCTGCAATACGGCAAGCGGCAAGCGGCAAGCGATCTTGGGGTTTCCCCTTTGCCTGGGCGGCGGGAAGACCAAGGGAAGGTTCCTTCAGCCGCCCAACACCTGATCCGCTCCGCAGCGCGGCAGCAGCGAGGAGCCGAAGATGGGGTTTCCCCTTTGCCTTTACCCCATCTTCGGCTCCTCGCTGCTTCCGCGCTGCGGAGCAGATCAGCTGTTGGGCGGCTGAAGGAACCTTCCCTTGGTCTTCCCCGCCGCCCACACGCAAACTCCACCATCTGCGCATGTGCGGCCATGAAAAAAAAATGGCGCGCATGCGTAGATGGTGTTTTTTACTTCCGCACCACTATAACGCGGAAATCGATTAGCGCAGGAGGTCTTGGAACGTAACCCCCGCGCTAATCGAGAGATCACTGTATATTTGTATATTGCATTTCCATTACAATGGATTACTCAACACCATCATTATTTAGTATTGTAATAATAAAATTTAACACAAAATAGCATTCTAATTAACAGTTTGCACAGCTCATTTTTGCTGAATGCTTTGGTGGACATGCTTATTATTGAAAGAAGATAGTATGCAGAAAAGAAAAGGTAATTATTTGGCAAGCTAAAGTAGCATAAAAGGCAGCATTCTACTTAGCCATAGAAGTTAATCAGAAGTCAAGTGATTGGCAAAGATGGGAGTTAGTATTGTATCACCAAAGCCATTAACTGCTTAGACTCTGAATACCTTTGGGAATAACTAAATCATTCCCTTCTCCAGCCAGTCTGCAGGCTGCAGCACTGCTAGGCGATATAACAGGAGACATGGGTAATGATGAAGGACCTGGAAATGGGACATACGCCATCAACATCCATCTTCATTTAATCAATATATTTTTAATGCACAAAATATTGATGAAACTGAAGCAAATCTCGAAGTGAATTACAGTACACTTTGCATTTGGGACTACTTTAAACAAAAGACAATCTAATACAGTGGTACCTCATCATACGAACTTAATTGGTTCCAGGAGGAGGTTCGTAAGGTGAAAAGTTCGTAAGATGAAACAATGTTTCCCATAGGAATCAATGTAAAAGCAAATAATGCGTGCAAATCCTTCAGGAAAATCCCAAACTTTAGAAGGGAGGCAAACAGAGGGCAGGGAGGAGCAGCTAAAGGGGGCGGGTGGAAGAAGCAAGGCTAGGCTAAAGGGTGAGTGGGAAGGAAGAAAGGCAAGGGGGGCGCCCCTCCCTTTTCTTTCTTCAAAAGACACCCTTTCAGTGCCTTTGCAAGCACGCTGTTCTCTGCAAAAAATTTCCTCCCCCAAGCTGCCCCTCCCTCCTCCCTTTTCTTTCTTAAAAAGACACCCTTTCAGTTCCTTTGCAAGCATGCTGTTCTCTGCAAAAAATTTCCTCCCCCAAGCTGCCCCTCCCTCCTCCCTTTTCTTTCTTAAAAAGACACCCTTTCAGTTCCTTTGCAAGCACGTTGTTCTCTCCAAAAATTTCCTCCCCCAAGCTGCCCCTCCCTCCTCCCTTTTCTTTCTTAAAAAGACAACCTTTCAGTTCCTTTGCAAGCACGTTGTTCTCTGCAAAATGTTTCCTACTCCAAGCAGCCCCTTCCTTTTCTTTCTTCAAAAAAGGGGGGGGGAAAGAAACCCCTTCATCCCAGCAGCAGCTGCTTGGTGAAAATAGTTCGGAAGAAGAGGCAAAAAAATCTTAAACACCGGGTTCGTATCTTGAAAAGTTCGTTAGAAGAGGCACCACTGTATATTCTTCATATGGTGACTAAATCATATAGAGAGCTATTTTGGGGGTACCCATTAGAGTCTCAACCACAGTTTATTACCAATTGCTGGTGGCATTTAAATATTACTGCTGAAAATCAATGTGTTAAATTGAAGGATGCAGAATACTCCTTATTCTATGCTTTTATACATATATTTTACTACTAGCAGACACTGAATTCTGTTACCTTGAAAAGGTCCAACTGCGATAGTCCCCTCCCTGGTACTGTCAAAGCCATGAGATGTGAACTGTGTTTCGGACAAGCCAAGTCCAGGCGGCAGAGAACGCTTCAACTCCTTAGAAATGTTTGAATAAAAGGGAATATCCATGTAAAAATCCCAAATAAGGGAACACTTAGGCATAATAGCAGTCTTTAAGTCATCTTGAAAAATGTGTTCTGTACTTTGGAATCTATTTTATGGTGTCATGATGTTCTATTTTAATGACAGCACAATGCTCAATTACAACGGTTTCCAGGTTTAAGAGTCCCTTTGTATAATCTAGGCCAGGGATAGGCAAAGTTGGCTCTTCTATGACATGTGGACTTCAACTCCCAGAATTCCTGAGCTAGCATGATTGTCTCAGGAATTCTGGGAGTTGAAGTCCACAAGTCATAGATGAGCCAACTTTGCCTATCCCTGATCTAGTCTAATTGATTCCAAACTGGAAGACATTTTTCAAGACTTGATACTAAACCTTCTGTAAGGAAGAATCTCCTAATACAGGGTTAACTGTTTGAAGAGCTGAGATCCATCACAGATGCACTTATGGATCAAACTTTTATTATTTAATAGTTTAATTAAACAACTGTGGGTCTCAGATAGAAAGGTTAAACCTCTAAATTGGTCTTAGTATCAAAAATAAGTGCAAACTTAAGTAGATGGCAGATTTAAAAATAATTTTAAAAATAATAAAGAGTCCATTTTAACAGTCCTTTTCTTCCAGCTGTTCTTAAAATAAGTATTTGAGCAGTAAACCACCCATTCTAACACTCTTGCTTCTGTTGATGAAATTTCCCCATCAACAAAATATATACACTGAACTTGACATTTGTCTGTTCTATAATATTTAAGACAGCCATCAAACTAAAACAATATTTAACTGAATGATGGATAATCATTTGTAATTGGCAGGTCAGCAGAACATGACATTTTCATTTGCAGCACAACTGCAAAACCGGAATTTGATAATCTACTATATTTGCTTCAATAAATAGCAGAAATTATGTCAGAAGAATGAAGACAGAAACATAGCAAATCAAAGACCTATACAGTGTTCCCTCAATTTTTGTGGGTTCGAACTTCGTGAATAACTTATACCACGGTTTTTCAAAAAATATTAATTAAAAAATACTTCGCGGTTTCCCCCCCTATACCACGGTTATTCCCATCCGATGATGTCATACGTCATCGCCAAACTAATAATTTTTGCAAATAAATAAAAATAATAATTATTGTAAATAAATAATTATGTTTATAAATATTAGGATCACTAAGTGCCTTATTCAATAGTGAGTACCAGTAATAATGGTGAGTAAATGGTTGTTAAGGGAATGGGAAATGGTAATTTAGGGGTTTAAAGTGTTAAGAGAAGCTTGTGATACTGTCCATAGCCAAAAATGGTGTATTTACTTCTGCATCTCTACTTCGCGGAAATTCAACTTTCGCGGGCGGTCTCAGAACGCATCCCCCACGGAAATCGAGGGAACACTGTATACAGATAATTATCGAGACAAGTCAAAACAGGGAACGTATGATATGAATTCAAAATTGATGGTTAGACCCCCTTGGAGGTCCTGCGACCAAACATTTATGACTGCAATGACAAACAACCTTAATGGGCAGGCTCCATTCTGTCATATGTAATAAGTTACCAGTATGTAGATATGTGCAAAAATCTATTGGAATTTCTCTAAAAATGTAAACAGTTATGGCCAAATGGTATATGCAAGTGTAATTAATTACATAGTCAAGAAATTATCATTATTTAGATGGAACAGAAATATGCACATTAACAATGCTTTTAACAGGGTTAAACTATACTGTCGAGAAGTAGATTAAAAATAGTACAAACATAAGAGTATTTTTGTAAAATTTTAAAATGCAATTTTTTAAACTGTTTAATTAATTAACTTTAACTAGTTAAATTATATTATTAAAATGATATTTTAGAAATAAATTGAAAAAAATTATAGATATGAGAACTCATTTGAGTTATTTGAATTACAACATAAAAATGGAAATATAGAGGTAAATTTAATAAGAACGTAGAATATTATCAATTGTATTTCTGTTTTGATCTGACTATAACTAGATTATTTTTTTCTGTATTAGTTAGACTTCTATGACGAGCGGAGCAATGGTAGCTCCTTTAAATGTTAAATGTTGTCTGTCTTGTCTGTTTAAAGAAAAATAATAAAAATATTATAAAAAAAATTAAACTATACTGTCGAGAAATCCCCAAACTTTACAAAAAATGGGAATATTGAAAAGATAGCATTGGAACTAGTTTTTGTCAGTAAGCATTATTGCACACTGAAAAGATGTCTTTAAAATGAAGCCTGGTAATAATTTATTAATGAATAAATTAATGAAAACAAGAAATTTTCTCTCTCTTTTTCAATTATGTTATTTTCTGGTTCAGTTGACTAAAATACTTACTATTTTGACTTGCATTGGACCAAAGAATTTTCCTAGAGGTCCCTGTTTTTCAGATATGAAGGGCAAGTACTTCCCCTACCCAACTGAACTAAGAGGTTTTATTTATTTTTTAATTGAAGTTGAATGAAGGTGTGTCTAGCACATATCTTCACCACTGGTACAGGTATGTGGCTGGCGTTAGTTATTTTTAAAAGAATTCTTTACAAAGTTCTTTTTTCCCCCAAATAAGAACGTATTCCTTTCAGTGTTCCCTCTAATTTTTTGGGGGGGTGGGCGGAAAAGTATAGTGTCTGAGCGGCAGTCCCTTCGGGACTGGGCGGCACAGAAATAATAAATAAACAAACAAACAAACAAACAAACAAATAAATAAAAAACCCATCCTGTTTTGCCTCAGAGAATTTCAAAATAAAATACTGTACTGTACTGTGTGTCTATAACAGTGAGCTCATAATAGGGCAACTCTATCAATATCAAAATGCCACTTAAATAGTTGAGCTAGTTTCAAACTAGATTTTGATTTTCTTTCTCTCTTCCTTACTCCCATTCTTTTTCTTTCTCTTTTCCTTCCTCTCTTTTTTCCTCTCTTCCTCTCTCTCTCCTTCCCTCTCACTCTTTCCCTCTCGGCTTCTGGGCACGTTTGGAAAACTCTGAGTTGATGATGATTTTTAAGTGAGCGATTGCTCACTGCTCAGCTTAGAGGGAACTATGATTCCTCTACTTCCCTGGATTTTTGTATTTCTTAAATTAATAATCTGGAGATTTCTATAAATATCCCAGATTCTCTCTCAATCCTTTCCACGCCCATGTTCTGGCAACTGCAAAATATTTTCTTGTTTCCTACGAAGTGCCAACGTTTTACAACTTCAGCAATGAACAATAAGCAGGGATAAAGCTTTAATCATTTACAAGGTTCAGTCTTTATAGAAAAGCTGTCAGCATTAGTTTCAAAGCCCCAGTGTTAATGACCATAATAGGCTTGAAAGTATGCCAGAAGTCTCTCTTCATTGTTCATTTGACTGCTTCCAAAAATTAGAACACATATATAGTTTCACTATTTTTTTTCCAAGGTCTGGTTGGCATGGAACACTTGTCAGGCTTATATTTATTCCATTTTAAACTAATGGAATGACTATTTCCAAGTACAGAATATTCAAAGTTGGTAGATATTTCGGAAGCAATATTCTTCTTAATTTTTCATTTATATCTATATTTTTACCTCTTCTTTAAGGTCAATACAGTGATACCTTGTCTTACGAACTTAATTGGTTCCGGGACGAGGTTTGTAAGGTGAAAAGTTTGTAAGACGAAACAATGTTTCCCATAGGAATCAATGGAAAAGCGATTAATGCGTGCAAGCCCAAAACTCACCCCTTTTGCCAGCCGAAGCGCCCGTTTTTGCGCTGCTGGGATTCCCCTGAGGCTCCCCTCCATGGGAAACCCCAACTCCGGACTTCTGTGTTTTTGTGATGCTGCAGGGGAATCCCAGCAGCGCAAAAATGGATGCTTCGCTGGCAACGGAAGTCTGGAGGTGGGGTTTCCAGCGAGGGGAGTCTCAGCGAAATTGCAGCATCGCAAAAACACGGAAGTCCTCGAAACCCCACCTCCGGACTTCCGTGTTTTTGTGATGCTGTGATTCCGCTGAGGCTCCCCTCGCTGGAAAACCTCACCTCCGGACTTCCGTTGCCAGCAAAGCGCCCATTTTTGCGCTGCTGGGATTCCCATGCAGCATCGCAAAAACACGGAAGTCTGGAGGTGGTGTTTCCCATGGAGGGGAGCCTCAGGGAAATCCCAACAGCGCAAAAATGGGCGCTTCGCTGACAACAGAAGTCCGGAGGCGGGGTATCCCAGTGGCAGAGGCTTGGGTTTATAAGGTGAAAATAGTTGGGAAGAAGAGGCAAAAAAATCTTAAACCCCGGGTATCTCAAAAAATGTGTATGACGAGGGGTTTGTAAGATGAGGTATCACTGTATTTACTATGAGGACATCTGCTGCATCACTTTGGTAATATTACAAACCTGGTGACCTGGTTTGTACATAACAGTGCGGTATAAGATCATTTCTGAAAAAGCCACAATCTTCACGTTCATGTTCATTAACTTGCACCGCCCATAAACATCCCCCAAAAACCATATCCATATTTTAATAATGCATCAATTGCATCTATCACAAAACATTACATTTTTCAACATTTTCACAGGACATTAATTTTAATCATTTTTTTTTCTTGGACTTATATAGCATTCACTTCTGTTCCACTCTACAGTTTAGAGCATTCATTTCTGTTCTACTCTTTTACCTATCGTGAATGCAAATCTCTAAAATAGTCTATATAAGCATTTTCTCACTTCAATTTTATCGTCATCAATTCTATTTTAAATTTCACTCGTGCTGCTAGATTGAGCTTCTTTTTTAAACCCTCTACATTTTAAAACAGATACGAATGATAGTCTACTTCCAGCAGATGTAATTGGTAAATCCACAGTAACTGAATTTAAACATGCCTGGGATAAACATATATCCATCCTAAGATAAAATACAGGAAAAAGTATAAAGGCAGACTAGATGGACCATGAGGTCTTTTTCTGCTGTCAATCTTCTATGTTTCTATTTTTTATTCCATTTTATATACAGTGGTACCTCATGATACGAACTTAATTGGTTCCAGGAGGAGGTTCATAAGGTGAAAAGTTCGTAAGACGAAACAATGTTTCCCATAGGAATCAATGTAAAAGCAAATAATGCGTGCAAATCCTTCAGGAAAATCCCAAACTTTAGAAGGGAGGCGAACAGAGGGCAGGGAGGAGCAGCTAAAGGGGGCGGGTGGAAGAAGCAAGGCTAGGCTAAAGGGTGAGTGGGAAGGAAGAAAGGCAAGGGGGGCGCCCCTCCCTTTTCTTTCCTCAAGACACCCTTTCAGTGCCTCTGTAAGCACCACTGTTCTCCTACTTTTTAAAATGCAAACTCTTTCCCCCTCCAAGCCGCCCCTCCCTTTTCTTTCTTCAAAAAAGGGGGGAAAAAGAAGCCCCTTCATCCCAGCAGCAGCTGCTTGGGTTCGTAAGGTGAAAATAGTTCGGAAGAAGAGGCAAAAAAATCTTAAACACCGGGTTCGTATCTCGAAAAGTTCGTTAGAAGAGGTGTTCGTAAGATGAGGTACCACTGTATAGCTCTAGAAATAAAATACCCATTTTTGATGAATAAGTCTCCTCCGATCAGGAAAATCTTGGCTACCTTGACACAAGTTCTCCATTTCTTGGATTGCTTAATCATTAGCAAACCTGGATTATTGTCAAGCAATTCAGGGGATATTTATAGATTCATACCCTGGTATAATTGTGCCCATGTATGTCTTCCAATTCTCCATTGCTTGTCACAGAAATCTCTGCTGCTGACGTCTTGGGGGATTCTTGAGCCATTGAGCATGCCTACAATATGAAAAAAAGTGCATTAGCTTTCCTCAAACATAATCAATGTTCAGCTTTTGGACATTAAGTTATTTTTTTTCCTGGGCAGGGCAGGAAACGGAGGAAACCTTGCGATATCCAAGGTGTAGCTTGAGACTCTTATATAAGAGTTTTATGAAACATGCTGTTACTAAGCTTTGTTTTTGTACCTTCAAGTCTGTGTTGGCTCTGGGCGACTGCTTGGTGTAGCCCTTACTAATTTTTTCGCAAGCTTGTTCAAAAGTACTTTGCTATTGCTTCATCCTGGGGCTAAGAGTGAAGGTCAGGCCCAAGGTCACCAAGGTGGTTTCATGGCTAAGGCAAGACTTGAACTCATAGTTTTACTTACTTACTTACTTACTTACTTACTTACTTACTTACTTACTTACTTACTTTCTTACTTACTTACTTACTTACTTACTTACTTATATGCCGCCCCTCTCCGAAGACTCTGGGCGGCTAACAGCAATAACAAGACAGCATACAATAATAATCCAATACTAAAAACAATTAAAAACCCATTATTATAAAAACCAAAACATACATACAGACATACCATGCATAAAATTGTAACGGCCCAGGGGGAAAGAGGATCTCAATTCCCCCATGCTTGGCGGCAGAGGTGGGCTTTAAGTAGCTTACGAAAGGCAAGGAGGGTGGGGGCAATTCTAATCTCTGGGGGGAGTTGGTTCCAGAGAGTCAGTGCCGCCACAGAGAAGGCTCTTCCCCTGGGTCCCGCCAAGCGGCATTGTTTGGTTGACGGGATCCGGAGAAGACCCACTCTGTGGGACCTAACTGGTCGCTGGGATTCGTGCAGCAGGAGGCAAGTTTCTTGGTTTCTAGTCAGATCCTTTAACCCGGGGTTGTAAAACTCAATTTCATTGAGGGTCGCATCAGGGTTGTGTTTGACCTGGGGGGGGGGGGGGTTCATGGTGCCTGTGGCCAGATGACATCACTTGTGCCCAAAAATGGGCTACCAATCTCTGTTTTCAGCTCGGATAGCTTCTTGCAACACTCTGCCAGCAAAAATGAAGCTTAGAAGGGCCTCCCAAGTTCCATTTTCCCTGGGAGAGATTGCAAGAGGCATTCTCACCCAAAAATGGAGATTGGGAGTCTGTTTTGGTTGGCAGAGGAACTGCAGGCTGTTTGCTGTTTCCAGGATGGCCCCATGGGCCAGATCTAAGCCCCCCACAGGCTGGATCCAGCTCGCGGGTCTTGAGTTTGATACCCCTGCCTTAACTGCTACATCAAATTGGCTCTCTGTTACTATATTACTGGAATCTAAATAAACAACTACAGAGTTTCTCCGAAAATAAGACACTGTCTTATATTAATTTTAATTATTATATTAATTATTTCTCAAATAAGACAAATTCACAGGCAGAAAAGCTGACACCCCCAAAGAAAGTGTACCGTACGGTACACTGATTATGGTACGGTACCTGTCAGTATGGCACCCACACACACAAACGACGGCACCTATATGGTACAACAGTATACTCCTGCTATTGCAGCTTCCGGCCACCACAGGAACTACAGTCTACGCACTGTAGTGGAGACTGTAATGGCGGTGAGACAGCAGCAGACTGTGTCTGCTGTAGTGGATGGTACAAAGCAATGAAAGGGGCCAGCAGGGGACGCCACATTATTACGGTACCCCTATGAACAGCTTTGAATGGTACTGTATGTTTTTCCACCGTACCGTATGTAAACTTGACTACGCCTTATTTTTGGGGGGTGCCTTATATTAGCAAATTCTGCAAAACCCCTGACATGCCTTACTTTCGGGGTACGTCTTATTTTCCGGGAAACAAGGTATGCATGCATTGTCAGGGTTCCCCACCACAACAGTATATTTATTTATTTATAAAATTTATTTATGAAATTTATAGTCTAAAGTTACCTCCAGCATATGGCATAGGTAGAGTGACGTATAATCATAATATGAAATTACAATCTAGCACAGTAGTTTATGAACAATTGATGCTGAAAGAACGTAAGTGAATCACACCATAAGTATTAATAACTTAATACTTATCAAGTAATAAGTATTAGTGTTGTATGTTAATTAAATTATTAATATGTTTTAAGCAATATCTGATCATGCAAAATAGACAGTCTCAATGGCACATGAAACTGTATTGCTCAATTTCTCCTGTCAAACCTACAGAGGACTAAAATATGATCATTATACAGTGATACCTCATCTTACAAACACCTCGTCATACAAACTTTTCGAGATACAAACCCGGGGTTTAAGATTTTTTTGCCTCTTCTTACAAACTATTTTCACCTTACAAATCCACCGCCGCCACTGGGATGCCCCACCTCCAGACTTCCATTGCCAGCGAAGCACCCGTTTTTGCGCTGCTGGGATTCCCCTGAGGCTCCCCTCCACGGGAAACCCCACCTCCGGACTTCCGTTGCCAGCAAAGCACTTGTCTTTGCGATGCTGGGATTCCCCTGCTTTGATTCCCCTGCAGCATCGCAAAAACACAGAAGTCCGGAGGTGGGGTTTCCCATGGAGGGGAACCTCAGGCGAATCCCAGCAGCACAAAAACCGGCTGGCAAAAGGGGTGAATTTTGTGCTTGCACGCATTAATCGCTTTTCCATTGATTCCTATGGGAAACATTGTTTCGTCTTACAAACTTTTCACCTTAAGAACCTCGTTCCGGAACCAATTAAGTTTGTAAGACAAGGTATCACTGTAGTTCTCTTGTATCATTATAGTTCTCTTGTAGCCTTGTGAATCTTGGAATGCTTCAAAGGAACCATAACGACCAGCATTCCTTAACATCAGCTATTCTAACCAGCATTGATAAAAGATGCACGGTACATTAGAAATATCAGGAGGGTTTAGCGTCCCAGTCTGAACAAGTATTGTTTAAAACAAAGGTTACCTCGCTGTCTTTGTGATGGGTGGTTGTTGGGATGAGTAAAAAAATACTTGGAATATAAATCAAAAGTATATACTCACAACAGGATCACCCAAGGCCTGAAGGTGATACTTGGTACACAATTAAAGCAAGCAGCACCTATACCAGGCAGCATTAATGGGAGAAAGTGATCCTGTATTTTACTAACAAAATTACATGGATATATGAGTTAAGGTAACTTACAATATAATGCCAGATGACTGGCCTCTCCACTACTCAAGAACTTAGGATCTTAGGGGTAAGAATGGCTTATTATTAATCTGATACCACTGGACAATATAGTTAAGATGAAAAAAAGCAATTATATAATTCAATTCAATTCAATTTATTAGATTTGTATGCCGCCCCTCTCCGAAGACTCGGGGCGGCTCACAACAATAATAAAAACAGTATAACAATGGAACAAATCTAATAATAATAAAATTATATAAAAACCCCCAACAATTTAAAAAACCATACAGCACATACATACCAAACATAAAATATAAGAAAGCCTGGGGGAGATGTCTTAATTCCCCCATGCCTGGCGATATAGGGTCTTGAGTAACTTGCGAAAGACAAGGAGGGTGGGGGCCGTTCTAATCTCCGGGGGGAGTTGATTTCAGAGGGCCGGGGCTGCCACAGAGAAGGCCCTTCCCCTGGGGCCCACCAAATGACATTGTTTGGTCGACGGGACCCGGAGAAGGCCAACTCTGTGGGACCTTATCAGCCGCTGGGATTTGTGCGGTAGAAGGCGGTTCCAAAGGTATTCTGGTCCATAATGACCTCAGAATGGAACTAGACAACTTTATTCAGAGGTTCAAACTTCACAATTCGGAACATGAAAAATAAAGATTAAACAACATAGTTTTCATATTCAGGTGGAATATAGTAAGTCACTACTTGGAGACAGTATGGTCAGTGACCAAACAGTATCAAATAGACTGTGTGGACAACTCTTTCTTATATGCCACTGATGAAAAAGAGGAGGTTGATAGGTTTTATGGTCAACAGACCATGCAAGCAAGAAATGTTCTTCGTAGTTGGAGACTGGAATACCAACATTTGAAATAATAGGGAGGAAACTGTAGATGAGTTGCATGGTGTAGAAAATGGAAATGAAGCCAATTCAATTACTTCTTCATTGCATTATAGTATTCAAGCAATCAAAACCACACACACAAACACACACACACACACATGAAGGAATATACAGAAAGAAAAAGGACAATATTAATGGTAGAAAAAATAGAAATACTGTTTTAACAGAAAAACACGGCCAGGGACCGACTATAATATGTAATCATTTGTAACTTCAAGGTCAAAGAAAAGCAGGACAAATTTGATAATTTACCAATATACCTATAAAGCCCTTCATGGCATTGGACCAGAATATCTCCGAGACCGCCTTCTGCCGCACGAATCCCAGCGACCGGTTAGGTCCCACAGAGTTGGCCTTCTCCGGGTCCCGTCGACTAAACCAGTGTTTCCCAACCTTTGCAACTTGAAGATATTTGGACTTCAACTCCCAGAATTCCCCAGCCAGCATTCCCTGCCTGCGGAATTCTGGGAGTTGAAGTCCAAATATCTTCAAGTTGCCAAGGTTGGGAAACACTGGACTAAACAATGTCGTTTGGCGGGACCCAGGAGAAGAGCCTTCTCTGTGGCGGCCCCGACCCTCTGGAACCAGCTGCCGCCGGAGATTAGAACTGCCCCCACCCTCCTTGCCTTTCGTAAAGTTCTTAAGACCCATCTCTGCCGTCAGGCATGGGGGAACTGACACATCTCCCCCGGGCCTATACAGTTTATACATGGAATGTTTGTGTGTGTTTTTGCTTTTAATAATGGGGTTTTTAGTGTTTTTTTTAATTATTAGATTTGTTCTTACATTGTTCTTGCTATTGTTGTGAGCCGCCCCGAGTCTACGGAGAGGGGCGACATACAAATCTAATAAATAATAATAATAAATAATAATAATACAGCATTTTAAAAGCCCACACTAGGCCTGAATTTCATTATCAAACGATCAGAGAAACTATAGGATGTAATCAAGGCTGCTAAGGATGAATATGCAAAGATATTGCAAAAGATTAAAAAAAATATAAGAGAGCAAATTGAATATCAGAACAAATTAGGAAAATTGCCAAGAAGAGAAAACCAAAGCCAAGAAAGATAAAGATCACAAGGAGAAATTTTACAAAGAGTTTCAGAGAGCTGTAACAAGAAACAAGGACCAAATATAGAAACAGGGAACATTTCCAAAAGATTTCCTAACTTAGAAAGTGCTTTCAACTTCAAATTGGTATTATAAAGAACCCCAATAGACAATACAGGATTCAAATAAGATGAAATGAAGATGGAAGAAGCATTATTGTAGTGTATTATTATTATTATTATTATTATTATTAAGATTTGTATGCCGCCCTTCTCCGAAGACTCAGGGAGGCTCACAAAACAAGCACATAGCACAAATCTAATATATTAAAAAGTAATATAATGTTGTCTGGTGGGGCCCAGTGGACGAGCCTTCTCTGTGGCGGCCCCGACCCTCTGGAACCAGCTCCCCCCAGAGATTAGGATTGCCCCCACCCTCCTTGCCTTTCCCAAACTCCTTAAAACCCACCTCTGGCGCCAGGCATGGGGGAATTGAGACATCTCGTCCAGGCTATATAGTTTTATGTATGGTATGCTTGTGTTGTATGTTTTTTAAAATAATGGGTTTTTAGATATTTTTAAATATTAGATTTGTTCATTGTACAGTTTTATTGTTGTTGTGAGCCGCCCCGAGTCTGCAGAGAGGGGCGGCATACAAATCTAATTAATAATAATAATAATAATAATAATAATAATAATAATAATATATTATTGAACAATATATATACAGTGATCCCTCGATTATCGCGAGGGTTCCGTTCCAAGACCCCTCGCGATAATCGATTTTTCGCGATGTAGGGTTGCGGAAGTAAAAACACCATCTGCGCATGCGCGCCTTTTTTTCATGGCCGCGCATGCGCAGATGGTGGAGGTGGGGAGCGACGAAAGTGCGGAAGCCGACAGATTGCTTTGAATGTCGGCTGCCCCCGCCCCCCCCAGCACCCGCTCGCCCGCTGTTCGCCGCTCGCCCGCCCTTCGCCCGGCCACCCGCCGTTCGCTCTCTGCTCGCCCGGCCACCCGGGTTCGGGGGGGTGCTGTGAAGCCCCCCAGGCCGGCTGCGACCTTTTAAAACAGCCGCGCCGCTTCCCAGCTGAGTCCTGAAGCCAAACGCGGAAGTTCGCCTTTGGCGTTTGGCTTCAGGACTCAGCTGGGAAGCGGCGCGGCTGTTTTAAAAGGTCGCAGCCGGCCTGGGGGACTTCCCAGCACCCCCCCGAACGGGTTGGGGGCTCGGGGGGGGGTCCTGGGAAGCCCCTTAGGCCGGCTGCGACCTTTTAAAACAGCCACGCCGCTTCCCAGCTGACTCCCGAAGCCAAACGCGGAAGTGGTTTTTTTTTTAATTAATTTTTTTTAATTAATTTTTTTAAAAAAATCTCGATATAGCGTTTCGCGAAGATCGAGATCGCGAAACTCGAGGGATCGCTGTATTATAGAACAAGGCCGAAATGGTACCATCCTAGTCTCCCTTAATTTTAAAATTTCAGCTAAAAACATTTGATACATACAGAATATAGTTGTCGGCTATGAATAAATTAACTGCCTTGAAATGGTCCTGGGTTGGGCCTAGAGGCAAAAAGGAGCTGTGACGTTCCTTCAATATACCAGGGTGATCCGACATAAAAAAATATATAGCCCCTCCCTGGTACAGAGCTGGAGGGATCAAGGTCTGGTGGCTCAACTGCTAATTCTCTGCCTTACAAGGCAGAGGCTGCCAGATTGAATCCCAGTAAAGAAGGGTGTGGCTAGCTGATGAGGCCAGAACAAGGCCGAAATGGTACCATCCTAGTCTCCCTTAATTTTATAATTTCAGCTAAAAACATATGTGTGTGTGTCAAATGTTTGTTTGTTTTCCTGCCCAACACATACAGAATATAGTTGTCGGCTATAAATAAATTAACTGCCTTGAAATGGTCCAGGGTTGGGCCTAGAGGCAAAAAGGAGCTGTGACGTTCCTTCTATATACCAGGGTGATCCGACATAAAATATGTATGTATGTATGTATGTATGTATGTATGTATGTATGTATGTATGTATGTATATATGATGAAATTCTGTACAGTAAATTTGTTTCAAGATTCCTTAAAACAGAGTTCTCAAAATGGTGAGGTCTTCCTTGAGAAGATGCGGATAGAGTCCAGGGAAAGTATGAAGAACCTTTTAGTACATTATTATAATAAATCTACTTTCCCCAAAGTTTGTTTGTTTCCAAACTATATTGATTTCATTGTTCATTTTGGTGTTTAGATTTTTAGGGATATGTGTATATGTGAAGGTTATACTAGAGAGTATACTAGAGAGAGAGGTCACAGTAAAAAGTTTAGAAACTCTACTTTGATATTCCTAACAAGAAGACGAAGTTAGATTGGCATCTAGTCATTATTTATTCATTAGATTTGTATGATCAACAAACCATCTCAGAGCACAACACTGGGTAGATCACAACAAAAATTAATAAAGGTTACAACACATGAATCAGTCTAGGTTCCAACCAAAGTATGCTAACAAATGGAGCTGGAGATATGACCGTCTGGCCAATCAATTAAAAGATTGAAGCATATGTATCCATGTCAAACAAAGGAGATTTACAGATTGTGTAAACTATCATACAATATTCTTAATTTCACATGGTATCAAAATAATGCTTAATACAGTGATACCTTGTCTTACGAACTTAATTAGTTCCAGGATGAGGTTCGTAATGTGAAACGTTCATAAGACGAAACAATGTTTCCCATAGGAATCAATGGAAAAGCGATTAATGCGTGCGAGCCCAAAATTCACCCCTTTTGCCAGCCGAAGCGCCCGTTTCTGCGCTGGTGGGATTCCACTGAGGCTCCCCTCCATGGGAAAGCCCAGCTCCGGATTTTGCGATGCTACAGGGGAATCCCAACAGGGGAATCCCACCAGCGCGAAAAAGGGCGCTTTGGCTGGCAACGGAAGTCCGGAGGTGGGGTTTCCCAGCGAAGGAAGCCTCAGCGAAATCGCAACATCGCAAATGGAGGCAGCGGCGGGTTCGTAAGGTGAAAATAGTTCGGAAGAAGAGGCAAAAAATTCTTAAACCCCGGGTTCATATCTCGAAAAGTTTGTATGACGAGGGGTTCGTAAGACGAGGTATCACTGTATCTTCCAATGCAAACTAGACCGTCTATAGAAAGGCAGGTATCGGATGTTCAAGATGGTTTCAGAAAAGGCCAAGGAAAAGAAGACATTATTGTAGATTCACACTAGATAATTCAGAAGCCAAAGAACAACAACAAAAAAGGTAAACATGTGCTAGATTACAGAATGATGTTAAATTATGTTGACATCAAGCTATGGACTATCCTTATGAAAATGGGAACCCCATAAAATCCCTGTCGTTAAAACGTATAAATAATAATAATAATAATAATAATAATAATAATAATAATAATAATAATTTATTGGATTTGTATGCCGTCCCTCTCCGCAGACTTGGGGCGGCTAACAACAATAATAAACACAACATGTACAATCCAATAATAAAAAACAACTAAAAACCCCTATTATAAAACCAAAAATGCACACAAACATACCATGCATAACTTGTAATGGCCTAGGGGGAAGAGCTATCTCAACTCCCCCATGCCTGGCGGTATAAATGAGTCTTGAGTAGTTTACGAAAGACAGGGAGGGTGGGGGCAGTTCTAATCTCCGGGGGGGAGTTGGTTCCAAAGGGCCGGGGCCGCCACAGAGAAGGCTCTTCCCCTGGGGCCCGCCAACCGACATTGTTTAGTCGACGGGACCCGGAGAAGGCCAATTCTGTGGGACCTTATCGGTTGCTGGGATTCGTGCGGTAGCAGGCGGTTCCGGAGGTAATCTGGTCCATTGCCATGTAGGGCTTTAAAGGTCATGACCAACACTTTGAATTGTGACCGGAAACTGATCGGCAGCCAATGCAAGCCACGGAGTGTTGAAGAAACGTGGGCAAATCTTGGAAGCCCCACGATGGCTCTCGCGGCTGCGTTCTGCACGATCTGAAGTTTCCGAACACTTTTCAGAGGTAGCCCCATGTAGAGAGCGTTGCATAGGTCAGGAAACCACAGTCTGGACAGAAAATGGCAACATGGATTCATTCCAGGTTGGCAAAAGAACGCATACGTAGGCAGTGATGAGCTTTTGGCGCTGAAAGGCCATGGACTCGTTTGGCCATTTATGCAACAGCCATGCAGCCTGAAAACTCATTATTACTTAATTGGCTGCTATGAAAACCTATACAAGTATATACAATTACATATTCTTTCCTTATTTATCCAACCTATGTGTTGAATATATATTGAGGAAGACTGGATTGGAAGACGAGCGTGGTTTTAACACTGGCGGCAAAATATCAATAACCTGCTCTGGGCTGATGATGAAAACGCAAATGAGTTGCAAGCTCTAGTAATGAAAAGATACGGAGAAAGGAAGATGACCTAATAGAGCTGATAGAAAATCAAGAAGAACAATGAAAGGAATGGGTCTAAGATTAGAAACACAGAAAACCAAACAAATGTAAACAGGCATGTACTGTTACTGTCTTTTTTGTTGTTGATATGTTTCAGTAGCTGCTGTTTGGGCACACTCAGCTGTTTGCGTCACATCCTTTTGACATTGTAAAGCAAAAGAAAGCTCAAATTGTAAGCAGTCTTGGTCACATGATTTTTCACAGTGACTTTGCTTAATAATCAAGTTGCTTGTCCCAATTGTTTGCTTCACCTGTTTCCAAAACCCTGTTACAGGCCTTAATTTACACGTTATTTTCCCCCCTCGGAAATAATGATAATCTCTATAGTTTTGAGATTGATATCTAGTTATACAGTGGTACCTCATGATACGAACCCCTCGTCTTACGAACAACCCGAGATACGAACCCGGGATTCAGAATTTTTTTGCCTCTTCTTACGAACTTTTTCCTTCTTACGAACCCGCCGCCGCCGCTGAGAAGCCCTGCCGCCCAGCTGTCGCTTTTTGAAACAGCCGGGGGGCTTCTCAGCGTCCTCCTGAACCTGAACTTCCAGGTTCGGTGTTCGGGAGGCCGCCAAGAAGCCCCCTGGCTGTTTTAAAAGGTGACAGCCGGGCAGCCGGGCTTCTCGGCAGCCTCCCGAACGCCGAACCCGGAAGTTCAGGAAAAGTTTGGGTTCGGGAGGCCGCTGAGAAGCCCCACCGCCCGGCTGTCACCTTTTAAAACAGCCAGGGGGCTTCTCAGCGTCCTCCTGAACCCGAACGCCAAACCTGAACTTCCAGGTTCGGCGTTCGGGAGGCTGCTGAGAAGCCAAACCCGGAAGTTTGGGTTTGGCGTTCGGGTTCAGGAGGACGCTGAGAAGCCAACCCCCGGCTGTTTTAAAAGGTGACAGCCGGGCGGCGGCGTTTTTTTGCGGGGGTTTTTTGTTGCACGGATTAATTTATCTTACATTGTTTCCTATGGGAAACAATGTTTCATCTTACGAACTTTTCATCTTACGAACCTCCCCGGGGAACCAATTAGGTTTGTAAGACGAGGTATTACTGTATATACAAATGAGGTTTGTGTAAGTTTCTAATTCCCTGGTCCTAAACCTAACGGTGGTCACTTAATTTTTAAAAATGCCACACGAAGACAAACATTCCCAAGAATTGGATGAAGTACTGTACCATGTTATAACTTTAATCAGATAACAGTCCTTATCTTTTGAGTCTACTCTGTTCAACATTATTTCTTTTACAGTACCTGTAGAATTTTGGAATTATCATGAAGGGATATCTTGCCACCCCTTTCGTGCAAGTGAAGCTCTGTGCTCAAGTTATTATTATTATTATTATTATTATTAATTAATTAATTAAATTTGTATGCCGCCCCTCTCCGCAGACTCGGGGCAGCGCACAACAGTGATAAAACAGTATACAATGACAAATCTAATATTAAATCTAAAATAACAATTTAACATTAAAAACCTAAAAAAACCCTTATATAAAAACATACACACAAACATTCCCTACATAAAACTACATAGGCAAGGGGAGATGTCTCAGTTCCCCCATGCCTGATGGCAGAGGTGGGTTTTAAGAGGTTTACGAAAGGGCAGTCCTGATCTCCGGGGGGAGCTGGTTCCAGAGGGTTGGGGCCGCCACAGAGAAGGCTCTTCCCCTGGGTCCCGCCAGCCGACATTGTTTAGTCGACGGGACCTGGAGAAGGCCAACTCTGTGGGACCTAACCGTTTCTAGACCTTTGCTTTTAAAAAACACAAATATTCCATTTAATATACTGAAACTTATAAACAAGTAATTATAAATACAATGCAGTTGAATATATTAGAGAAATGCAGATTGCATCCAGTTGTGCTACATTTCCCCACGTAGCATTTGAAATTGTTCAGGGCCAGCCTAGTATTATTGGGAAAATATGCATTAGCAACAAACTGCACATTACAAATGATGTGTTTGTCTAACCTGTTTGCAAAAGAAAAACAATGTTTTCTAGTGTTAAGCAGAAACGTAACACAGAAGCTTGTATAGTTTGGCAGGTTACTTGGCCACGAGTAATTATTTGCTCTAGATAAGAAGCCAATAACGAAGATTGTGTGTGCTTAACACGTCTTTCAATAACTCAAAAATATTGAACTGACATTCTTATAGTAATTGAGAATGCCCTTGAATTTATTACTGAAAGGAAGCTACATTTAAAATTTAAAAATATACAAGTACAGTGATACCTTGTCTTACAAACTTAATTGGTTCCGGGACGAGGTTCTTAAGGTGAAAAGTTTGTAAGACGAAACAATGTTTCCCACAGGAATCAATGGAAAAGCGATTAATGCTTGCAAGCCCAAAATTCACCCCTTTTGCCAGCCGAAGCGCCCGTTTTTGCACTGCTGAGATTCCCCTGAGTCTCCCCTCCATGGGAAACCCCACCTCCGGGGGGGAATCCCAGCATCGCAAAAACGAGCGCTTCGCTGGCAACGGAAGTCTGGAGGTGGGGTTTCCTAGCAAAGGGAGCATCAGTGAAATCGCAGCATCGCAAAAACACCGAAGTCCTCGAAACCCCACCTCCAAACCTCTGTGTTTTCGCGATGCTGCAATTTCACTGAGACTCCCCTCACTGGGAAACCCCACCTCCAGACAAAAACAGGCGCTTCGCTGGCAACGGAAGTCCGGAGGCGGGGCATCCCAGTGGCGGCGGTGGGTTTGTAAGGTGAAAATAGTTCGTAAGAAGAGGCAAAAAAATCTTAAACCCCAGGTTTGTATCTCGAAAAGTTTGTATGACGAGGCGTTTGTAAGACAAGGTATCACTGTATGTTATAGTTCATTTTAGCAATCATTATTATTCCTATTATTCCTTTTTCCTCTTTCAATGTCTGACTATTCTTCAAGAATGTAGGATCTAAATTGGTACACAATTTATGTCACACAGTCAATATTGTATGTTGTATTTTATATATTTGGCTGAAACCAGCTAAAACTCCAATAAATATTGAAGACAATTTAAATGGTCCCAGAGCGCCCTCATGTGGAAGTTATTGAATACTCAAGGGCTTTCATTAAAAATATTAGTTGTAATGTTTCAATGGAAAGAAAATGAATAATTCGGATTGGTAGAATTCAAAGCAAAGATAATTTTTTTTCAGGCTAAGAAGAATATTAGAATCTGTATTCAAAGAATTTATTGGAATAATATGCATTACAATTTATGAAATGATTCCCTCTGTAGTTAATAATTTCCATATTTTATTACATTAAATATGGTAATTAAATAAAAACTTTTGGGTGGCATTCAAGCCTTTGAACTAAATTTCTCTTTGTCTCTCAGTATGTTACTAGGAGATTGTAACCTGCCTTGAATTCAGAATCCCCTAAAATACAGTGATACCTTGTCTTACAAACTTAATTGGTTCCAGCATGAGGTTCTTAAGGTGAAAAGTTTGTAAGACGAAACAATGTTTCCCATAGGAATCAATGGAAAAGCGATTAATGCGTGCAAGCCCAAAATTCACCCTCTTTGCCAGCCGAAGCGCCCGAAGCAAAAACACAGAGGTCCGGAGGTGGGGTTTCGAGGACTTTGGTGTTTTTGCGATGCTGCAATTTCACTGATGCTCCCTTCGCTAGGAAACCCTCCGGACTTTCGTTGCCAGCGAAGCGCTCGTTTTTGCGATGCTGGGATTCCCCTGCAGCACTGCAAAAACACAGAAGTCTGGAGGTGGGGTTTCCCATGGAGG
The DNA here is from genome assembly GCF_031021105.1 of Erythrolamprus reginae. Classification (NCBI taxonomy): domain Eukaryota; kingdom Metazoa; phylum Chordata; class Lepidosauria; order Squamata; family Dipsadidae; genus Erythrolamprus; species Erythrolamprus reginae. Next base: position 73,294,889 of record NC_091956.1, on the reverse strand, counting down.
GGAGCCTCAAGGGAATCCCAGCAGCGCAAAAACGAGTGCTTCGCTGGCAACGGAAGTCCGGAGGTGGGGCATCCCAACAGCAGCGGTAGGTTTGTAAGGTGAAAATAGTTTGTAAGAAGAGGCAAAAAAATCTTAAACCCTGGGTTTGTATCTCGAAAAGTTTGTATGATGAGGCGTTTGTAAGACGAGGTATCACTGTACAGTACTACTTTATAATACAGGTAGTTCCTGGATTAAAGAACATCCGGTTTACAGGTAACTTGTAGATATGACCAGGGCCAACAAACTGCTGAAGCCACATAATCTTTTCATAAGCCACTGAAGTCACATATTTTTAATACACAACCTGTTTTTAGCAATTCACGAAAACACTGCATGACTTCAGTAATTTTGCAGTTCAAGGAAGGCGAACTCTGCCTGCCATTTTTAGTAACAGGCAGTTCACTGCATACGTACAAACTCTGCTTTGTATACAAATTTGAGTTAAAGGCAGACTTGGGAATGGACGTGCTCTTAAAACGGAGACTCCTTGTACATCTTCTTGCTACTGGAGACATTCTAGGCTGTTTACATGATTTTAACAACCCTGGTATTCACACTAAAATTAACAGCAAGGTGGATCCCTGAGGTTATTACAATGCCCAAGAGAAGGCATTTCAAACTTGCCGACTTATTGAGTGTTTAAATTTAAAAGACTGTGCATTAAGTTAGTCCTTTGTTGGCTTTTTCAACCTATCCAGTTATTCCATATTACTACCATTTTAGAAGGAATGTCGTAAATCAAGAATTATTTTTAAACATGTGGCTCATATGCCCAAATGATTTTGCTTTTAGAAAAAAATATGTATCTTATTTTAAACATTTAAACTTTAGGATGAATATAATGTGGGACACGAGGAATATGATTTCCACCATTATGGAAACATATTATAATTAATTTTAATACGTATATTCAGTTGGGTCACAAGATTTTTCACAGTGAAAAAGTTCATAATTTAAAAAAGAAACAATTAAAATGGTACATAAATTCTAAACCCCAAAATCCTAAAGAGTAGACTAATTCTCCGGGTTGCGTCGACTAAGCAATGTCGTTTGGTGGGACCCAGGGGAAGAGCATTCTCTGTGGCGGCCCCGACCCTTTGGAACCAACTCCCCCCAGATATCAGAGTTGCCCCCACCCTCCTTGCCTTTCGTAAGCTCCTTAAAACCCACCTCTGTCGTCAGGCATGGGGGAATTGAGACTTTCCCTCCCCCTAGGCTTATAAAATTTATGCATAATATGTTAGTATGTATGATTGGTTTCTAAATTGGGGTTTTAAATTAACTTAAATATTAGATTTGTTTACATTGTATTATTATTGCTGTTAGCCATCCTGAGTCTGCGGAGAGGGGCGGCATATAAATCTGATTAATAAATAAATAAATAAATGTGATCAGCTTTTGGGTTCTTCTGACAAGCAAATTGTCAATGGAAATGTCAAATTCTCTTAACAACCCTTATTAAGTTACTAACTTAATAACTGCAGTAATTCACTTAACAGGTATTGAAAGAAAGGTCATAAAATGGGGCGAAATTCATGTAACACATGTCTCACTTAGCAACATAAATTTTGGGCTCAATTGTGGTTGTACGTTGAGGGCCACCTGTATAGCAACAATGCTATATAGCTTGAAATATTTTTTGTCACTTAATCCGGACGATGTTTGAAACTGTTCATTAATACTTTAGCACAGTCTAGTGTCTTGTCTACATCTCATCAGGTTACTTTGCAAGAAGCTAAACAGAGACGAAATAAGCTACAGTGATGCCCCGAGTTTCGCGCTCTCAATCATTGCGAATCGCTATATCGCGATTTTTCCACCCGATGACGTCACTCCCTTCCTTTCTCATCTTTCTTTCTCTCTCTCTTTCTCTATCTTGCTTCTTCCTCTCTCACACTCTCTTCCTCCCTCTCTCATCTCTTTCTTTCCTTCTCTCTCTTTCTCTATCTCTCCCCCTCTTGCTCTCGAGCGGCAAGCGAGCAGCCGGGCGGGCAGGCGAACGGGCAAGCGGCAAGCGAGCAGCCGGGCGGGCGGGCAAACGGGCAAGTGGCAAGCGAGCAGCCGGGTGGGCGGGCGAATGGGCAAGCGGCAAGCGAGCAGCTGGGCGGGCGGGCGAACGGGCAAGCGGCAAGCGAGCGGCCGGGCGAGCGGGTGACGGGCAAGCGGCAAGCGATCTTGGGGTTTCCCCTTTGCCTCGGCCGCCCAACAGCTGATCTGCTCCGCAGCGCGGCAGCAGCGAGGAGCCGAAGATGGGGTTTCCTCGTTGCCTGGGCAACGGGGAAACCCCATCTTCGGCTCCTCGCTGCTGCCGCGCTGCGGAGCAGATCAGCTGTTGGGCGGTCTTCCCCGCCGCCCACACGCAAACTCCACCATCTGCGCATGTGCGGCCATGGAAAAAGGGGCGTGCATGCGCAGATGGTGTTTTACTTCCGCACCACTACATCCCGAAATATCGATTATCGCGAGGGGTCTTGGAACGGAACCCTCGCAATAATCGGGGGATCACTGTATTTCAAAATAACAGAAGGTGATCTTTCTACAGAATCAATAACTGTTTCTCAAACATCACATTCAAACATCTCACGAGGTTACTTTGCAAGAAAGCAAACAGGAACGATATAAGCTATTATTCAAAATCAGAGAAACTGACCCTCCTACAGAAAAAAAAACCCTTAACTGTTCCTCAAATATGGAATGAGAAAAGCCAACCATTTATCTCATGAGAATACACCCAGAAGAGCAAAAAAATCCATGCTTTACATACTACATGGTTTTTCAAATCTAGATATCTATATCAGTGTTTCCCAACCTTGGCAACTTGGAGATATTTGGACTTCAACTCCCAGAATTCCCCAGCCAGAGAATGCTGGCTGGGGAATTCTGGGAGTTGAAGTCCAGATATCTTCAAGTTGCCAAGGTTGGGAAACACTGATCTACCGTTGTTTCCCCGATAATAAGACACTGTCTTATATTAATTTTTGCTCCAAAAGTTGTGCTACGTCTTATTTTCGGAGGGTGCCTTATATTTCTCAAATAAGACAAATTCACAGGCAGAAAAGCTGACACCCCCAAAGAAAGTGTACCGTACAGTACACTGATTACGGTACGGTACCTGTCAATATGGCACCCACACACAAACGACGGCACTTATATGGTACAACAGTATACTCCCGCTATTGCAGCTTCCAGCCACCAGAGGAACTACAGTCTATGCACTGTAGTGGAGACTGTAATGGCGGTGAGACAGCAGCAGACTGTGTCTGCTGTACTGGACGATACAAAGCGATGGAAGGGGCCAGCAGGGGACGCCACATTATTACAGTACCGTTATGAACAGCTTTAAATGGTACCGTATGTTTTTCCACCGTACCGTATGTAAACTTGACTATGCCTTATTTTCGGGGGTGCCTTATATTAGCAAATTCTGCAAAACCTCTGACATGCCTTACTTTCGGGGTACGTCTTATTTTCGGGGAAACAGGGCATATAAATGTTTCTTTCTCTTTGTAGAAGGCGCCCATGGTGGATTTGGTGCCAGGATCGTAGAAAGGGCAAGAAAAAGGAGCGCATTGGAAGGGGAAGGAGAGGGCAGGGATGATGGGTATGGGAGTAGGGGGAAGAAAGGCCCCTCTCAATAGCTACCTGTCAGACAAGGGCTTCGGAGTCTATGCTTCTTTTTCCCCAATACAGGTTTGGGATAAATAAATACCCGGGCAAAGCCGAGTTATCAGCTAATAACTAACATAATATCCTATCAAAGTAGGAGAGAGGGTGGGGTCACCTATACACAAATGAGTTCATTGGTAAGCACTGAAACAATCTGGATCAATAGACCCCCATTCGGCAAGCCTGTCATGTAATAATAATACCTACAATGGCTGGCCCAAAGGTAGGAATGTTTTTAGTTAATCATTTTTGGATTAACATCCATATAACAGAGATGGAATTCAATTTGTTTTTCCAATCTGAGCTTGTTAAGACTTAATGAACTCAATCTGTATAGTCTGGAGGACAGAAGGAAAAGGGGGGACATGATCGAAACATTTAAATATGTTAAAGGGTTAAATAAGGTCCAGGAGGGAAGTGTTTTTAATAGGAAAGTGAACACAAGAACAAGGGGACACAATCTGAAGTTAGTTGGGGGAAAGATCAAAAGCAACATGAGAAAATATTATTTCACTGAAAGAGTAGTAGATCCTTGGAACAAACTTCCAGCAGACGTGGTTGGTAAATCCACAGTAACTGAATTTAAACATGCCTGGGATAAACATATATCCATTGTAAGATAAAATACAGGAAATAGTATAAGGGCAGACTAGATGGACCATGAGGTCTTTTTCTGCCGTCAGTCTTCTATGTTTCTATGTTAAAGGATCGGTTGATTTATAAATAGCTATCACTGGTATGTTATCACTCAATCACCTCAGAGTCAAACTGGATTTCCTCTGGAGCCTGGTGAAGTTCATCCATCACTGGGGAACTCTTGTTGTGTTCTGACATACCTGAAATGAAACAAATTGAGCATGCATTATTTTTTTAAAAATAGTAACTATGTGTATTCCAATAAAGCTCCTATAAGATCTTATACAGTGATACCTCGTCTTCCAAACGCCTCGTCATACAAACTTTTCGAGATACAAACCCAGGGTTTAAGATTTTTTTGCCTCTTCTTACAAACTATTTTCACCTTACAAACCCACCACCGGCACTGGGATTCCCCGCCTCTGGACTTCCGTTGCCAGCGAAGCACACGTTTTTGCGCTGCTGGGATTCCCCTGCAGCATCGCAAAAACACAGAAGTCCAGAAGTGGGGTTTCCCATGGAGGGGAGCCTCAGGGGAATCCCAGCAGCGCAAAAACGGGCGCTTTGGCTGGCAAAAGGCGTGAATTTTGGGCTGGCACGCATTAAGAACCTCGTCCCGGAACCAAATAATAATAATAATAATAATAATAATAATAATAATAATAATAATAATAATAATAATAATTTATTGGATTTGTATGCCGCCCCTCTCCGTAGACTCGGGGCAGCTAATAACAATGATAAAAACAGCATGTGACAATCCAATAATAAAACAACTAAAAACCCTTATTATAAAACCAAACATACATACAGACATACCATGCATAACTTGTAATGGCCTAGGGGGAAGGAATATCTCAACTCCCCCATGCCTGGCAGTATAAATTAGTCTTGAGCAGTTTACGAAAGACAGTGAGGGTGGGGGCAATTCTAATCTCTGGCGGGAGTTGGTTCCAGAGGGCCGGGGCCGCCACAGAAAAGGCTCTTCCCCTGGGGCCCGCCAAACGACATTGTTTAGTCGATGGGACCCGGAGAAGGCCAATGCTGTGGGACCTTATCAGTCGCTGGGATTCGTGCGGTAGCAGGAGACCGATTGTAGTTTGTAAGACAAGGTATCACTGTATTTTGCTTTATTATACATGCATATATGTATAATAAATACATATATGCATGATATGATATGACATGACATGACACACAACATATATGAAAGCCAATTTGGTGCAGTGGTTAAGAAGCTGTCCTAGAGACTGTGAATTTTAGTCTCCCTTAGACATAAAAGTATATCAAAACACCTCATAGGATTATTGTTGTAGGAAAATATGAGGAGGAAAGTATATTAAGTATGTTTGCAACCTTCAGTAATTTACAAAAAGACAGGATAAAAATTTAATAAATAATCATTATTATTATTATTTGTTATTTATTGGATTTGTATGCTGCCCCTCTCCGCAGGACTCGGGGCGGCTAACAACAGTGGTAAAACAACATGTAACAATCCAATTTAATAAAACAACTAAAAACCCTTATTATAAAAAAACCAAACATACACACAAACATTATACATTTCAACAACTAATAGCTCTTGGAAACGTCATCACTGAGAGGATTAAAAGGAAAGAGAATATTTACAAACTAGATAAATAAAATCTTTTTAGATGTATTGTCCCTATTTCCTTTAAGCCATAACCCATAGCAATCAAGGAAGGGAGAAAAAGTAGAGAAAGTTGTTTATGGCAGCCCCGTTGTGTTTGATTTGACTGGGAAAAAAGCCAAAAAAATGCAAGGTCTACTTGTATATCAAAACAACTAAACAAATATAAGAAAAAGAAGATTATAGAGTTGGAATGTTCTGTTTAAGATAGTCTGCTGCTTTAGGAGCTTAATTTTTCCCCAGGATTTCTGCACTATGATGGTTCTAAAAATCTTTTTTAGTTTAAGCATTAAATGTTAAACAATGACTTAATCCCAAAAAGCAACTTTGGGAGTGGTACGTGAACTATGGTAATGGTACAAAAAACAAAATGTCTAGAATGAGTCATAAAAACTTACAATCTTCCTCATCTGGCCACTATCCAGTGTTTGAGTGCAAACAGCTGGCCTGACAGTTCCTATCATGGAATCATCTGAAGTTAATTCCTTAGACCAGTGTTTCCCAACCTTGGCAACTTGAAGATATTTGGACTTCAACTCCCAGAATTCCCCAGCCAGCGAATGCGCCTTGGAACATATTTTTGCAATCCGACCAATCAGGTGTTTGAAGTACGAAATTCCTGCCAATCGGCTTAAAGCTCTATTGGGAGAATTGCGCTAGACTTATGGTTGGGGGTCACCACAACATGAACTGTATTAAGGGGTCGCGGCATTAGAAAGGTTTGAGAACCACTGCTCTACACAACACAGAAAGATTTCAGAAATTCTCCAAACTGTACTTATGTTGACATTTATCAACTTGATTAAAGAGTCTTTCAGTTCTATGTAGGTCTACAAATAGCTTTAATTAACTTATAGAAGAAAATCAGGTTTCAAAAGAATAAGAAAGAAAACCCCCTATTTTCTTCTTCCTCTCTTGGAAGTCATGCAATTTCTGAGCACCATCATAAAGCCTCTATTCTAGGCTGGATAAATTTAAAAAAATACTTTGGAGTCACAAACTGTTTTGTCCTGATTTCAAAGTACAGGAACTGCACATTTTAAAAATTAAATTGATAGATATAGAACAGAGTTCAGGAACTGAGTCAAGGGCTTATAATAACAGCATGACGTATTCAACCATGCTTTTATTATACGGCATGTACCTGTTTATGCACCTCCATGCACCAGTCAATGTTTTTTGTTGACATCTTTATATCTAACCTTAAAACATAGATGCAAATATATTAATGTACTATCTTTATTTGTTTGTTTGTTTGTTTAATTTGTATGCCGCCCCTTTCCGTAGACTCGGGGCGGCTAACAACGATAAAAACAGCATGTAACAATCTATAACTAAAACAACTAAAAACCCTTATTATAAAACCAAACATACACACAAACATACCATGCATAAATTGTAATGGCCTAGGGGGAAGGAATATCTCAACTCCCCCATGCCTGGCGTTATAAGTGAGTCTTGAGTAGTTTACGAGACAGGGAGGGTGGGGGCAGTTCTAATCTCCGGGGGGGAGTTGGTTCCAGAGGGCCGCCACAGAGAAGGCTCTTCCCCTGGGGCCCGCCAAACGACATTGTCTAGTCGACGGGACCCGGAGAAGGCCAACTCTGTGGGACCTTATCGGTCGCTGGGATTCGTGCGGTAGCAGGCGGTTCCGGAGGTAATCTGGTCCAATGCCATGTAGGGCTTTAAAGGTCATGACCAACACTTTGATTTGTGACCGGAAACTGATCGGCAGCCAATGCAACCCACGGAGTGTTGAAGAAACGTGGGCGAATCTTGGAAGCCCCACGATGGCTCTCGCGTCTGCGTTCTGCACGATCTGAAGTTTCCGAACACTTTTCCAAGGTAGCCCCATGTAGAGAGCGTTGCAGTAATCGAACTTCGAGGTGATGAGGGCATGAGTGACTGTGAGCAATGACTCCCTGTTCAAATAGGGCCGCAACTGGTGCACCAGGCGAACCTGGGCAAACGCCCTCCTCGCCACAGCCGAAAGATGATGTTCCAATGTCAGCTGTGGATTGAGGAGGACGCCCAAGTTGCGAACCCTCTTTGAGGGGGTCAGTAGTTCCCCCCCCCCAGGGTAATGGACGGACAGATGGAGTTGTCCTTTTTGGGAGGCAAGACCCACAGCCACTCCGTCTTGTCTGGGTTGAGTTTGAGTTTGTTGACACCCATCCAGGCCCCAACAGCCTCCAGGCACCAGCACATCACTTCCACTGCTTCGTTGACTGTTTTGATCTTTACAATTACCAAAGCAAGAAACTTAAAGCCTTCAACAATCCTTTTTACTTCTATGTATGAAATGAAAACTAGGATCTATGGTTGCAAAGTTAAACCGAGGAACAATACTCTTCCATAGCTAAAACTTCTCTGTAACTGATATTTCTACTTAATGACTCCCTACAAGCCCAAACACAGGAGAAATAAAACGTCATTTGTTGAACCATTCAAAATACATTTGCAGAATAATGTACTGGTACAATGACTTTTAAAACACTTTTACAGCACGGAAGCAAGGAACAGAAAACCAAACTGTTTTGAACTTTTACAGTTGTACAGGAGAATAGTAGTACAAACTACAAAAACTATAAGTAAATTAATACTTTAAAAAAAATGTTATTAGATAAATTACCACCTTCTCCCCCTTTTTATTATGTTTTCGGCCTTACTGTATGATGGATTAGATTGAATGTGTATGATTGTATAGTTAGAGATTTTACCATGTATTAATGTTTTTAAATTGATTTAACTTCTACTATTAGATTTGTAATGTATTGCATCACTATTATGTTGTGAGCCGCCCCGAGTCTTTGAAGAGGGGCGGCATACAAATCTAATAAACTATAAACTATAACGTTTGCCCAGGTTCGCCTGGTGCACCAGTTACAACCCTATCTGGACCGGGACTCACTGCTCACAGTCACTCATGCCCTCATCACTTCAAGATTCGACTACTGTAATGCTCTCTACATAGGGCTACCTTTGAAAAGTGTTCGGAAACTCCAGATCGTGCAGAATGCAGCTGTGAGAGCAATCATGGGCTTCCCCAGGTATGCCCATGTTACACCAACACTCCGCAGTCTGCATTGGTTGCTGATCAGTTTCCGGTCACAATTCAAAGTGTTGGTTATGACCTATAAAGCCCTTCATGGCATCGGACCAGAATATCTCCGGGATCGCCTTCTGCCGCACAAATCCCAGCGACCAGTCAAGTCCCACAGAGTTGGCCTTCTCTGGGTCCCGTCGACTAAACAATGTCGTCTGGCGGGACCCAGGGGAAGAGCCTTCTCTGTGGTGGCCCCGACCCTCTGGAACCAGCTCCCCCCAGAGATTAGGATTGCCTCCACCCTCCTTGCCTTTCGTAAACTTCTTAAAACCCACCTCTGCTGTCAGGCATGGGGGAAGTGAGACATCTTCCCAAGGCCTATATAGTTTATGTATGGTATGTTGTATGCATGTTTTTTTAAATTATGGGTTTTTAACTTTGTAATATTAGATTTGTATTGTATATTGTTTTCTATTGTTGCGGTGAGCCGCCCTGAGTCTGCGGAGAGGGACGGCATACAAATGTAATTAATAATAATAATAATAATAATAATAATAATAATAATAATAAATAATAACTATAATTTATTCCCCATTGGGCCATCATGTAGATATATTTTTTTATGTAAAGATCAAAACAGAATGACCAGAGATGGGCAAAAAAGCAGTGGGAATGACAGAGTCTTATAACTTCATGCAAGCTTCCTCATTGTGTTTCCTTAGGAGAAGGTAGCAGGGAGAAATCTGTGCTCCTTCTTTGGGAAGGGTGTCGTGCAGTGATGACGAACCTATGGCATGGGCGCCACATGGAGCCATATCTGTTGGCACATGAGGCGTTGCCCTAGTTCAGCTTCAGCACACGTGGTACCTCATGATACGAACTCCTCGTCTTACGAACAACCTGAGATACGAACCTGGGGTTAAGAAAATATTTGCCTATTCTTACGAACTTTTTTCTTCTTATGAACCCGCCGCTGCCGCCGCCGAGAACCCCCGCCGCCAGCAGCCTCCTGAACCCGAACGCCAAACCCGAACTTCCAGGTTCGGCGTTCGGGAGGCCGCTGACAAGCCCCCCCGGCTGTTTTAAAAGGTGACAGCCGGGTGGCGGGGCTTCCCAGCGGCCTCCCGAACCTGAACTTTTGCCGAACTTCCGGGTTCGGCGTTTGGGAGGCCGCCGGGAAGCCCCGCCGCCCGGCTGTCACCTTTTAAAACAGTCGGGAGGCTTCTCGGCGGCCTCCCGAATGCCGAACCCGGAAGTTCGGGTTTGGCGTTCGGGTTCAGGACGCTGGGAAGCACCCCCGGCTGTTTCAAAAGGCGACAGCCAGGCGGTGGCGGTTTTTTGCATTTTTTTTTCATTGCACGGATTAATGGATTTTACATTGTTTCCTATGGGAAACAATGTTTCGTCTTACGAACTTTTCGTCTTACGAACCTCCCCCTGGAACCAATTAGGTTCGTAAGACGAGGTACCACTGTACTTTAATTCTGCACAGTATCTGTGCAGTGGGGGGGGGTAGGTGGGTGTCTATATCTCCACTTGGGCACACAGCGGACTCACACTCACACAGCTCCATTTGTGTGAGTGGCGGGTATGTGTGCTTGCCGCTTGCTCAAATGCAATTGTATGCGTGCTGGGTCACCATTTGTGCAGAACTATCCCCTCTTTCTTCTGGTCCTCAAAGTCGGAAAAGTTGGAGATTACTAGTCTATCTGATAGGACTGACAGCCATACTCTTTATTATTTTGATTGTGAAGGACCATAATGTATAGGCATTTACATTTTTTTTAAAAAGGTCACTGGTACTCTTATCAACATTTTAAAAAAAAAAAAAAACTGCCTCTGCTTAGTCCTAAGTGAAGTCAGCATATTCTCACCAAGATTAGTCTTGTATATACTGACAGCTAAAGCCTTATTTGCCTGAACATGCCCACAAAACACATCAGTCATCATTAAAAATTATTGATTGTATTCTTTGTTATTGTATTTAATAGTAAACTGCTGTTTATTTTAACTGAATGAGAGCATTAAATAAGGCATTAAAGGAACACATGAAATTACAGCTTTATGCAATTTCCTTCAGAAATTTTGATGGCATTTTTTTTAAAATAAACCATCTATCTATCTATCTATCTATCTATCTATCTATCTATCTATCTATCTATCTTATCTATCTAGGTATCTATGTATGTGTGTGTGTGTGTATCTATCTATCTATCTATCTATCTATCTATCTATCTATCTATCTATCTATCTATCTATCTATCTATCTATCTATCTATCTATCTATCTATCTATCTATTACATTCGTATGCCAGCCCTCTCCGAGGACTTATTTAGCATTACTTTCCAGGCTGTTTTCATCATGCTTCCTTGCCATAAAATATACTGCAATATATTGCAGTGGTTCCAACCTGTGCTCCATGGATCCCTAGGGGACCACAGTGTCATCACAGGGTGTCTATGAAGGCTTGAGAAAATGTTATGATTTAAAATCTTGATTTAAGTCTTAGGGCTCTGAGGCTATGGTTCATGGGCAAAAAAGTATTTGAAAGGGTCCCGTGATAAAGAAAAGGTAGAGAATCACCACCTTAGAGCATTTAACTATGTATAAATCCACAAGATTTTCTCTCTCCAAAAATTATGGATCCCCTTTTTTACTTTTCTTAGATGTACCATATAACATTCAACAGACTTAGTAATAAAGTCTAAACATCTAAAAAGGTATTCTTTTTCCTTATCCCATTACAAGGATATAAATCATATTACAATTTATAGACAAGATAATGTAGTATTTCTTTCTTTATACAAATGAAGCTACAGTTTTATGTATGCTATTCAGACATTTAGCTATATTAAAGTTCAAATAAACTTAGTTCTAAGTGTAAACTTATAACATATTTCAAAAGCAGTGTCACATTTAATTACCAAGTTGCTACTGATGCAAATCTTCTCTGAAAAAGAGATAAAATCATTGTGTTAATTGGCCCAAGTTTAATAGACTGTGAACCCAACAGAGAAATTTATCATTGGAAGTTCACTCCCATTTAATGTCAAAATGAGATTTCACTTCAAATAATGCCTAATTATCAGATGACATTAATTCTAAGTGATGTGAACTCAAGATTTAACGGATCCAACAGTGACCACTCCCATAAAATGACCACTAAGTAATGGTATTGCAATGTTGGAGAGAGAGAGAGAAGGAAGGAAGGAAGGAGAGAGAGAACATTTGAAACCTAAGATGCTATTCAGACATATTGTGAAAGTGCAGTTAAACTTCTCCTAGAATATCACAGGGACCTTCTATTTTCCACCTGTTGCTAACACCCTATTAACACAAATAGCTATCCCAAAATCAAAGAAAAAGACTGGGTGTAAAATTATAGCATATTCCCCTTTTAAGCAAATGTAACTTTTTGCACTTTTCAACAAAAACCTGCCAGCTTTCCTTATGATAACTTTTAGATGACCAGAACACCCAGCTTTGGTGGTGCAGTGGTTAGAGTGCAGTACTTCTGCTGATTACCGGCTGCCAGCAGTTTGGCAGATCAAATCTCATTAGGCTCTAGGTTGACTCAGCCTTCCAGGGTCGGTAAAATGAGGACCCACATTGTTGGGGGCAATATTTATTTATTTATTATTTATTTATTGGATTTATATGCTGCCCCTCTCCGAGGACTAGGGGCGGCTTACGACATATAAAAGGAACAGTAAAATAGTGTCAAACTTCAATTAATTAAAACTAGGTAGATTAATCTAAAATCCCCAATAATCTATCATACCGGTTCAAACAGCAATCATACAAAAAATTTGTTGGCCTGGGGGCCAAGATCTAATTGCCCCAAGGCTGGTGGCATAAATGAGTCTTATGACTCTTGCGGAAGGCGAGGAGGGTGGGGGCAAGTGGGAATCTCATATTACTATGAGAGTAAGGTGCTTACTCTCTGTAAACCGCTTTGAGAGGGCTGTAAAGCACTGTGAAACGGTATAGTACTACTACTACTACTACTACTACTAATAATAATAATAATAATAATAATAATAATAATAATATGGATCATCGACATCACAATTCCAGCGGACAGCAGAATTGAGGAGAAGCAGCTAGAGAAATTAGTGAAATACGAAGATCTAAAAACCGAGCTGCAACGACTCTGGCATAAGCCAGTGAAAGTGGTCCCAGTGGTACTTGGCACGCTGGGCGCAGTGCCAAAGAATCTCAGCGGACATTTGAAAACCATCGGAATTGACAAAATCTCCATCTGTCAATTGCAAAAGGCTGCTTTACTGGGATTGGCAAACATAATTCGCCGCTACATCACGCAGTCCTAGGTGCTTTGGAAGCCCCCGACTGGTGATGAAATACGAAATCCAGCATAGTGATCTCGTTTGCTGTGTTTTATTGACATAATAATAATAATAATAATAATAATAATAATAATAATAATAATAATATATAACAACAACAACAACAACAACAACAGAGTTCGAAGGGACCTTGGAGGTCTTCTAGTCCAACCCACTGCTTAGGCAGGAAAGGTTATTCAACATTTGCTTGAAAATTTCCAGTTCTGGAGGCAAGCTGTTCCACTGATCAACCGTTCTGACTGTCAGGAATTTTGTCCTTAGTTCTAAGTTACTTCTCCCCCTGTTTAGTTTCCACCCATTGCTTCTTGTTCTACCTTCAGGTCCTTTGGAAAATAGGTTGACTCCTTCTTTGTGGCAACCCCTGAAAATCTAAATGCACAACAAATCTAAATGCTAATGCTAAAATGCTAACACACACATACACACATCCCAGTCCCAAACGTTGGGTCAGAATGGCCTAAGCACCTAAATAAAAGCTACAAGTGCACTAGAGTGCCTTCCGTCCCCTGTCCTATTGCTCTCCTATATCTCCTATTCCTTTCTTCTATTCCTATATCTCTTCTTCTATTCTTTCATTGGTATGTTCTATTAATATATCTTCTTTTCTATTCTTTCATAGATATATTTTACTATGAGTATCTCCTCTATAACCTTCATCTTGTATTTTACTATATGTGTGTGTGTATATATATATATGTGTGTACCCACTAAAACCCTCATTGTGTATTAGACAAAATAAATAAATAAATAAATAATAAATAAAGCAAGCAGGAAAAAGATTGGGAATGGGGAGGGGGGTGGGAAGCCACCTATTCAGGGCATCGAAGAATAAACTGAATAGAGTACTTCCTGCTGGTTTTGCATCAATACCGCCCCACCTGCTTCAGGTAAATCATGGATCCGGGTGTGCAACAGGATTGCGCCTCTTTTTTTTTCCGGGCAAAGTTTCAGATGTTTTTTTTTTAAAGAAAGTGAGAAGCGACTGTTTGCAAAATGAGCCAAACTTCCTCCTTCTGCCCGTCTTCATGCCGGGGGGGGGGGAAGAGAAGCTGCCCCCCCGCGCCCATTTTCGGGAATCTTACAGGTAATACGACTCAGGTGCTAAGGGCATCATAAACTCCCCCACCCATCATCCCCATCCCTCGGCGGGAAGCCTTTGGCCCGTCTCCACGAGCAACGAAGTCCCGGGGGAAAGAACTTCGTGGCTGCCCTGCACCCCGCCCGGCTACCCGCTTCTCCCTTCCCACCTCCCATCTCCCGGCGAAGAGCAGAGACTGCCGCTAACCGGCTCGCCTTCTACTCACTCTTTCTCTTTCTCACCGTCGCTCCTTCCTGCTACTTTGCCGGGAGAAAACTCCGCTCGGTCCGGTCTGCCTCCGCCTTTTTTATTTTTTTTTATTTTTTACCCCCAATCCTTTCCCGTCCACAACTCCGGCACAGATCGGAACTGGGTGGCCGGAAGTGGAGCCTTCAAGACTCGACTCTATCGTCTTTCCTCCCTCCCTGAGCGGGACCCTTCTAGGAGACCGCTATGCGTGGCACAGCCTCCTTCCCGCGGAACGGTTAACAACATCCGGGTCTTACATCCCCCCCCTAAAGTCGCATGCGCACTTTTTTTTCTTACAGGGAATCCCTTTTGGAAGAGCCCAAGTAGGAAGGGTCATAGATTCGAGGAATGGTAGAGATGCTTCCGAATCTCAAGGAAACGAGTAGGAAGGGGCTTTCCTAGAACGGGGTCATCAACCTGGGCAACTTTAAGGCTTGTGCACTTCAACTCCCAGGATTCCTCAGCCAGCAAAGTTTGCACAAGTCTTAAAGTCGCCAAGGCTGAAGAGCCCCTTTCTAACAATAGACCAAGTGATTGAGCTTCGCCTAAGGCGGCGTCTCAAAGGGAATAAAATGTTAAGGCTGCACGTTTTTCTTTTCCAGAAGAGAGGCTGCGGCTGAGGCTTGGTAAACAGCTTCAAACAGCTTCAAAGAGATGCAAAACAGCTTCAAAGAGATGCAAAACTACGGGGAATTCTCGACTTTACGGCCACAATTGAGCCCTAAATTTCTTATTTATTTCTTATTTATTTTATTTATTTGTTTTTTCAAGTACATATTGGTGGTGTACAAAGATATAATATTTATATATATGATACTAGTAAAAGAGAAATATTAGGACAGGGGATGGAATGCACCTGGTGCACGTCCCTTACTGACCTCTTAGGAATCAGGAGAGGTCAACAGTGGACAGTCTAAGAGTAAAGTTTTTGGGGTTAGGAGATGACACTACAGAGTCTGCAAGTGAGTTCCATGCTTCGACCACTCGATTACTAAAGTCGTATTTCCTGCAGTTGAGTTTAGAGCAGTTTACTTTAAATTTGTATCTATTGTGTGCTCGTGTGCTGTTGTGGTTGAAGTTGAAGTAGTCATTGACAGACAGGACATTGTAGCATATGATTTTATGGGCTATGCTTAGGTCATGTTTAAGGCAACGTAGTTATAAGCTTTCTAAATTTAGGATTGTAAATCTAGTTGCACAAGGCATTGAATTATCCATTTAGATATTATCTAAATACTAAATTTAACAGGATTGCTATGGATTGCAAGAAAAGCCAGTCAATTGTGGAAGAAATAAAACATTACTATTTCCTTAAGATCATAATCAGAAGTCACTTATTTTGCTATAGCAAACGAATGGATGATGGATAGAAAAATCAAATTGAGAGAAGTAGAAAAAAGAGGAGAGAAAAACATCAGCAGACAAAATTAGCGTTATTACTGGCAAGTTTGTGGAAGAACTTGATTTTTGTCATGAGAGTATAAGGATGGTGAGCATTTGTCCATGTCGATTGTATTGATTGTATTGGTATGTATGTTAGGTCAGTGATTTTCAACCTTTTTTGAACTGTGGCACATTTTTTACATATACAAAATCATGGGGCACATTGAGCAACGGGGGGTGGGGTGGGGCTAAAAAAGTTTGGACAAAAAAATTCTCTCTCTCTCTCTTCCTCCCTTTTGCTCTATTTCTCTCCCTCTTTCTCTCTTTCTCTCTTTCCCTTCCTTCCTCTCTCTCTCCATCCCTGTTTCTTTCTCTCTTCCTTCCTCCCTCTCTTTTTTGCTCTCTTTCTATCTCTCCCTCCTTCCCTGCCTTTCTTTCTCTCTCGCTTTCTTTCTCTCTCTTTCTCTCTCTCTTTCTCTCTCTCTTGCATTCTTTCTCTCTCTTTCTTTCTCTCTCTCTTTCTCTCTCTGTTTCTCTCTCTCTCTCTTCCTCCCTTTCGCTCTATTTCTCTCCCTCTTTCTCTCTTTCCCTTTGTTCCTCTCTCCATCCCTCTTTCTTTCTCTCTTCCTTCCTTCCTCTCTTTTTTGCTCTCTTTCTATCTCTCCCTCCTTCCCTGCCTTTCTTTGTTTCTCTCTCTCTCTCTTTCTTTCTCTCTCTTTCTCTCTTTCTCTCTCTCTTGCTTTCTTTCTCTCTCTTGTTGAGCTTCGCGGCACACCTGACCATGTCTCGCGGCACACTAGTGTGCCACGGCACACTGGTTGAAAAACACTGTGTTAGGTCATTGGATTGATTTGCAGGTTTGTATAATGGGATTTTATTGTAATTTTAGTGTGTTGAATATTAATTGACTTCTTTTCTATTATATTGTATGGTTTTATATTGTTGTAAGTCACCCTGATTCCAAAGGGATTGGGCGGCATAGAAGTCAGATTAATAGTAGTAGTAATAGTAATAATAATAATAATAATAATAATAATAATAATAATAATAGAGGTCAGATTAATAATAATGATGATGTGTCCTGTCCAGGAGTCAAGTTGAATTACAGTATATGACATCTATTTAACTTAATGAAAAGAAGGGACCAGGGGAGATATGATGGCAATGTTCTAGTATCTCAGGGGTTGCCACAAAGAGGAAGGAGTCAACCTATTCTCCAAAGCACCTGAGGGTAGAACAAGAAGCAATGGGTGGAAACTAAACAAGGAGAGAAGTAACTTAGAACTAAGGAGAAATTTCCTGGCAGTCAGAACGGTTGATCAGTGGAACAGCCTACCTCCAGAAGTTGTGAATGCCCCAACACTGGAAGTTTTAAAGCAGATGTTGAATAACCATTTGTCTAAAACAGAGTAGGGTTTCCTGGCAAAGCAGGGAGTTGGACTAGAAGACCTCCAAGGACCCTTCCAACCCTGTTGTTGTTGTTGTTATACTATTTTTATTATTATGATTGTGACAACTCTGTTTCTGACCACTAAAGCTCAAGTTCTGTAGAAGTAAACAAAGAGTATGTTTCCTATGTGGTGAGACATTTGTTTATGTCTGTGGGGTACTTTGTCCTTGCAATAAAAGATATAACAATGAAATAGAATAGATATTCCTAGAGGGAGCTCTATCTCAGTGCTTAAAATAAATATTTCTACAGTGCTCTTTGTCATCTAATGGTTTACAGAGTATGTGCAGTTGCAGTTCCATTCCCTAGCCAGCCCAGGGGGTGTGGGTGTGGTGGCTGTCTACACTTTTCAGTAAAACAGTCTCAATGCAATTTGTAAATTTTACTTTTTGATTCATTTTCTTGATCGTTAGACGTTCTGAGTCAAGCTCAGTCTCTTCTAACTTCACGAAAACTTTTAGTCAAACTTTACTTGAATGAACTTACTTAGCTTCTTATCTGGAGTGACTTACATACATCTCAAGCATGATCATCGCATTCCAACTTTATTGTTTTTAATTGTCATATAACACATGGTTGTGACTCGGTTGAAAAATGTGCACAACAGTACGGACCGTAATATCGTAAATTGTTTTTCCAGAGTTTTCTTATAAACTAAAAAAAAAAAAAGATAAGTCTCTTTTGAGATGAACTCAATGTTCAGTAATTTAATGGACACTTAATATTGTTTTTTTCTCAATAATATCAAATTGATTTGCTTCTGACTTTTTGGAGGATGGTTTTTGACCACTTGGCTTAGTCTCCAGTACTTATATTCCCAGATAGCCGCCCCGAGTCTACGGAGAAGGGTGGCATACAAATCTAATTAATAATAATAATAATAATAATAATAATAATAATAATAATAATAATAATAGGACTTTTGCAAGTGAAGCAGACAGTGGAAGAAGAGAAGCATGCACTAGCTGACTATGTGAAGGGGAGCAAAGAGTCGGCATTGATGGAGGTCAACAATAGGAAGCTTCTCAAGGTGAAGCAAACTAAGGACCAGTACAGAAAAACTGTAACGCAATGCCCTATGGACAGTTGGTGGAACAAAGCATTGCATGGCCAGTTCTTGGAGAAGATTGAAGGCAAAGTGGATAAGGAAAAGACCTGGTCATGGCTTACAAGTGGAACACTCAAAAAGGAGACAGAAGGACTAATACTGGTGGCACAAGAACAGGCCATTAGAACAAATGCTGTCAAAGCCAGAATTGAAAAAATCAACAGACGATCCAAAGTGCAGACTCTGTAAAGAAACAGATGAAACAATCGATCACATACTCAGTTGCTGCAAAAAGATCGCACAGACTGACTACAAGCATAGACATGATGCTGTGGCACAGATGATCCACTGGAACATGTGCCGGAACTACCATTTACCAGTGGCAAAGAACTGGTGGGATCATAAGCCCGAAAAAGTGGTCGAAAATGAGCAAGCAAAACTATTGTGGGACTTCTGACTTCAGACAGACCGAATTCTGAAGCATAACGCACCAGACATTGTGATCGTGGAGAAAAAGAAAGTATGGATCATCGACATCGCAATCCCAGGAGACAGCAGAATTGAGGAGATGCAGCTAGAGAAATTAGTGAAATACGAAGATCTAAAAATCGAGCTGCAACCACTCTGGCATAAGCCAGTGAAAGTGGTCCCAGTGGTACTTGGCACGCTGGGCACAGTACCAAAGGATCTCAGCGGACATTTGAAAACCATCGGAATTGACAAAATCTCCATCTGTCAATTGCAAAAGGCCGCTTTACTGGGATCGGCAAACATAATTCGCCGCTACATCACGCAGTCCTAGGTACTTGGGAAGCCCCTGACTGGTGATGAAATACGAAATCCAGCATAGTGATCTCGTTTGCTGTGTTGTACTGACATAATAATAATAATTTCCCATGTGAGTATTATCCAGACCGTGTCCTAATTAACTTTCAATCTCAAGAGTAGTTATCATCCAGTACAGGACATATCAGACTAAAAAATCAATACTATTTAGGTCAGTACTACTTTTATTGTAACAGCTGTATAACACAATCTGAATGTGCACACCCTTCATCACTTTATCTTTGTGTGAACTAAGTGAGAATTACCTGATGTTTTCTCAGTTATATTCTTGGCCCAGGCTCAGGCCTTTTTTATCTGACGGTTGCCTTGGTAGCAGCTTTTCCTTCTCTCCTCCAAGGTCATTCCTTCTTCCTAAATAAGTTAGCTGGTGCTGCCAACTGTTAAGGTGAAACACACAGACGAATAAATATAACATTTTGTTTTATGGGCTTATCCACATACCCTCCTTTCCCTACCTCTGAGACAAGTTGTCGATGGGTTTTTTTCTTCAAAATATGTCCTCTTACTTCACTGCAATCGGTAAGGGTCCACAGGGTTGGACTTCTCTGGGTCAACATCTGCCAGCTGGTGGGGCAGAGCCTTCTCTGTGGTGGCTGCGGCCCTTTGGAATCAACTACCTCCAGAGATCTATACTATCCATTAACAATCCTGGGTCTAGAAAGCTTTGAACTACGACGCCTAAAACACGATCTAATTATTGCCCATAAGATTCTACACTGCAACGTCCTGCCTGTCAATGACTACTTCAGCTTCAACCGCAACAACACAAGAGCACTCAACAGATTCAAACTTAATATTAACTGCTCCAAACTTGACTGTAAAAAATATGACTTTAGCAATCGAGTTGTCGAAGCATGGAACTCATTACCGGACTCAGTAGTGTCAACCCCTAACCCCCAACATTTTTCCATTAGACTATCCATGATTGACCTCTCCAGATTCCTAAGAGGTCAGTAAGGGGCGTACATAAGTGCACCAGTGTGCCTTCTGTCCCCTGTCCAATTGTCTCTCCTTTATCTCATATATCTTTTCTTCCTTTCATATATCTTCTCTATTTTTATATCTTTTCCTCTCCTTTTCTTTATATATATTACTGTACTACATATCTATTCTCTTCAATATGTATTGTGTATTGGACAAAATAAATAAAAATAAAATATCTCCACCCTACTAGTCTTCTGGAAAGCCTTTAAGACCTAGCTTTTCCGGCAGGCCTGGAATTAGGAGTGGCTGTGTGTATGTATGGCTTTTTAATGTTTTTACATACCTAAGTGACTGGTTAGGTCCCACAGAGTCGGCCTTCTCCAGGTCCCGTCAACTAGACAATGTTGTTTGGTGGGACCTAGGGGGAGAGCCTTCTCTGTGGGGGCCCCGGTCCTCTGGAATCAACTCCCCTGGAGATTCACACTGCCCCCACCCTTCTCGCTTTTCGTAAGACTCTTAAGTCTCATTTATGATGCCAGGCTAGCCCCTTGGCCGATGAATGTTATGTATGATTACTGTTTGAATTGTTATGATTGATTTTTAATATACAGTGATCCCCCGATCATTGCGAGGGTTCCGTTCCAGGACCCCTAGCAATGATAGGGTTTTAGCGAAGTAGCGCTGCGGAAGTAAAAACACCATCTGCGCATGCGCAGATGGTGTTTTTACTTCCGCAGCGCTAGCGAGGAGCCGAAGATTGGGGGCCGCGCGGCTGTTTTAAAATGTCGCCGCCGGCATGGGGGGCTTGCCAGCACCCCCCGGACCCCCAACCCGGGTTTGGGGGGCTGCTAGGAAGCCCCCCATGCTGGCGTCGACGTTTTAAAACAGCCGCGCGGCTTGCCAACTGAGTCTCGAAGACAAACATCAAAGGCGAACTTCCGCGTTTGTCTTCGGGACTCATTGGGAAGCCGCGCGGCTGTTTTAAAACGTTGCCGCCGGCATGGGGGGCTTCCTATCAGCCCCCCAAACCCGGGTTGGGGGTCCGGGGGTGCTGGCAAGCCCCCCATGCCGGCGGCGACGTTTTAAAACAGCCGCGCGGCTTCCCAATGAGTCCCGAAGACAAACGCGGAAGTTCGCCTTTGACGTTTGTCTTCGGGACTCAGTTGGCAAGCCGTGCGGCTGTTTTAAAACGTCGCCGGCGGCATGGGGAGCTTCCTAGCAGCCCCCCAAACCCGGGTTGGGGGTCCGGGGGGTGCTGGCAAGCCCCCCATGCCGGCGGCGACGTTTTAAAACAGCCACGCGGCCCCCAATCTTCGGCTCCTCGCTAGCGGGCAGGCAGGCGGTGGACAAGCCGTTCGCTGGCGCCGCTCGCTCGCGCTTCCCAGCTGAGTCCTGAAGCCAATTCGCTTCAGGACTCAGCTGGGAAGCGGCGAGAATGAACAGCGTGGGCGGGCGATGCGCGAGCGGGCGGCGGACAAGCCGTTCGCTCGCGCTCGCTCGCGCCGCTTCCCAGCTGAGTCCTGAAGCGAATTCGCTTCAGGACTCAGCTGAGAAGCGGCGAGAATGAACGGCGTGAGCGGGCGAAGGGCGGGCGGGTGGCAGCGAGGAGTTTGCGTGGGCGGTGGGGAAACTCCTCGCTGATGCCCGCCGCTCGCCCTCCCGCCAGCAAGAGGGGGAAGACCTAGGGAAGCCGCCCAGCAGCTGATCTGCCCGGCGCCATCTACGCATGCGTGCCCATAGAAAAAAGGGCGCGCATGCGCAGATGGTGTTTTTACTTCCGGGTTGCAAAATCGCCATATAGCCATTTCGCAATGATCGGGGTCGCAATACCCGGGGGATCACTGTAATGATTTTAGAGTAGTCTATTTAATTTTATTTAATTGGATTTAGCATATTGTATTTTATTGTGCTTTTTTAAAATTGTGTTGTAAGCTGCCCCAAATCCTCGGAGAGGGCTGGCATATAAATTCAATCAATCAATCAATCAATCAATCAATCAATAAGCAAGCAAACAAACTAGAAAATGTAAAATATGCTATGGTTCTTATTTATTTTCATATAATTTATTGAAATGAAACAGGCTTTTTTCAGATTATCTGACAACAACACAAAACTAATGCATGGAGTAAATAAATGATCCATGAATATATGACTATAACACTCTTCAGAAGGGAAGGCGTCATGTTTTTTAATTTATTCCAAATATTTGTACTGTGTCTCAATTTTATGTTGCAAGACACATAATGAAAATCTCATTTTCATGTTGGAAAACACACTATTAGGAGTGGAATGTTTCAAAAAAATACTCTTGGTTCATTGGAGATACTCTGCTGGGAGAACAGAGCGAGAATTCAAGCCATGTATATCAAATATCACTGTGGATGTTTAGCATATGTACTTGTACAGGTACTTTCCTGGCTTTTGCTATTTGCAATCCTTGGCTATAAGAGTAACATGCAACCAGGAAACAGAATCTGAGTATTATGTGTTGCAGTTTATACTATGTGGGGGAGTGGGGGTGGAATTGAGCCTGTATATTACAATTCATTATCAAGAAAATATTGACTGTGTGACTAATAAAAACATAAAAATTTCATAATTACAGTGGTACCTCTACTTACGAACTTAATTCGTTCCGTGACCAGGTTCTTAAGTAGAAAAGTTTGTAAGAAGAAGCAATTTTCCCCATAAAAGCAAATCATGCGATTGGGGAAACCACAGTGTTCTGGTTTCTGGTAGAAATTTAGCAATTACAAATAACTCTTATTAAATGCATTATTTCATGAATAAAGAAACTCCATTTATTTCTCTGCTCTTCTGGAATTCAAACACATTTCATACAGGCACTTATCTGTTGGTCCGTTATCTCCCTTAACGGCATTTCTCACATTCCTTCTCCTTCTCCACATAACAAGATATATTTTCCTAACAGCATGATTTCTAAAACAGCAGCCGTGACTGTTAATCAACACAGAATACTTTTGCTTACTTGGGAGCGGCAAGAAAAACCTCAATTTTTCTCTTCGGCAACGTTGAAACTCCACCCGTCTTCCCCACTGACCCCTTGATGTGCCAAATATATCACTACAGTATTTAACACATTCCTCTCCTTAATATCTTCTTCCAGACACCTGTTCTCTACGTTTTTGGGCCCTTCTGAATTTAGGGTTAACCCAGCGAGCGTCTGATTCTCCCTCGCTAGATCCTGAACTCATAGCCCCATCCTGTGGCTGGCCTCCCACCTGTTCTACTACTTGTAATCCCAGGCCCTCCACTAATTCATAAACACTATCTGAATCCGAGTCCTCAATATCTTCATCATCCTCCAACTGACCAGGAGTATGTACAACACACAGGGAGGGTGGAGACCCTGTTTCCTCCCAGGAGATTCCTAGAGAGGCCCCACAGAAGCTTCTCCCTGCTTTTTCTGGTCCTCTTTCCACCCAGGAGATTCCTAGAGAGGCCCCATGGAGGCTTCCCCCTACCTTTTCCAGCCCTCTTTCCTCCCAGGAGATTCCTAGAGAGGCCCCACAGAGGCTTCTCCCTGCCTTTTCCGGTTACAATTTCGGAGGCTCGGGTTTGTAAGTGGAAAATGGAGAAGAGGCAAAAAAATCTTGAACACCCGGTTCCAGAAAAGAGAAGTTCTTAAGTAGAAGTGTTTGTAGGTAGAAGTATTACTGTACTCTTATTCTGCACCTTTTTAAAAATTCTACTGTACTTGTAAAAGGGATTATGCAGATCTCTGGATTTTGAGGAGTAAACTTCCTATGCCGTAGCCAAGTAAATCAATCTTAGCAGTGCCTCTGCTTTCTCTTCCATTTTCACTAAGTGTTGCCTGCACATGCAGACAATGCTTCCTGGATCGTTCAAACATCTGTTGGGATGCGGTGCTTAACGGTGACCTTTTCAATCCAAGCTCAGAAGATCAGAGTTGTTATGAGAATAAAAGAGAGGCGCCATGGAAACCACTCATGCAACCCATGCAAAAAGGATGGGGGATATTAAATAAAATGGAAAATGCTTTTAAAAAATGAACACTGATTATCCCAGGCTGCACATGACGCACTTATGTGGAATAAACACACACATGTTTTGGCTTTGCCCCTTTTGCCTTTCTTCTGGCTTGTCAAATGATTTTGGCCTGAATATTTTAATTTAATTTAATTTAATTTAATTTAAATTTTATTTTATTCATTCATTCATTCATTTATTAAATTTGTATGCCGCCCCTCTCCGCAGACTCGGGGCGGCTCACAACAGTAACAGAAAACAATGTATAATACAAATTCAATAATTAGAAAGCTAAAAACCCATAGTTTTAAAAAAAACATACACACAACATACCATACATAAACAGTATAGGCCTGGGGAAGATATTTCAGTTCCCCCATGCCTGACGGCAGAGGTGAGTTTTAAGGAGTTTGCGGAAAGCAAGGAGGGTGGGGGCAGTCCTAATCTCAGGGGGGAGCTGGTTCCAGAGGGTTGGGGCCGCCACAGAGAAAGCTCTTCCCCTGGGTCCCGCCAAACGACATTGTTTAGTCGACGGGACCCGGAGAAGGCCAACTCTGTGGGACCAATACATAATACACATTGAAGAGAATAGATATGTAGTAATATAACTAAAGAAACGAATAGAAGAAAAGATATAAAAGTATAGGTGAACAAATTTGAAAGGAAGAAAAGATAAATGAGATAAGGAGAGACAATTGGACAGGGGACGGAAGGCACACTGGTACACTTATGCACGCCCCTTACTGACCTCTAAGGAACCTGGAGAGGTCAATCGTGGAGAGTCTAAGGGAAAAATGTTAGGGGTTAGGGGTTGACACTACTGGGTCAGGTAATGAGTCCCACACTTCGACAACTCGGTTGCTGGTCATATTTTTTACAGTCGAGTTTGGAGCAGTTAATATTAAGTTTAAATCTGTTGTGTGATTTTGTGTTGTTGCAATTGAAGCTGAAATAGTCATTGACAGGTAGAACGTTGCAGCATATGATCTTGTGGGCAATACTTAGATCGTGTTTTAGGCGTCGTAGTTCTAAGCTTTCAAGATCCAGGATTGATAGTCTGCTTTCATAGGGTATTCTGTTTCCAGCGGAGGAGTGAAGGGCTCTTCTGGTGAAGTATCTTTGGACATTTTTAAGGGTGTTGATGTCCGAGATGTGGTATGGGTTCCAGACAGATGAACTGTATTCAAGGATGGGTCTGGCAAAAGTTTTGTAGGCTCTGGTGAGTAGTGTGAGATTGCCAGAGTAGAAGCTACGTAGGATCAGGTTAACAACTCTAGAAGCCTTTTTGGCGATATTGTTGCAGTGGGCTTTGGCACTTAGGTCATTTGATATTAGTATCCCAAGGTCTTTTACTGAGTGGGGGTTGGCTGTGAGATTTTGTTTATTCAGTTTATATATGAGGTTTGGATTCTTTTTGCCGATGTGGAGGGTAGAACATTTGCTGGTTGATATTTGAAGTTGCCAGGTGTTAGACCAATCTGAGACAAAGCCGAGGTCTTTTTGGAGAGTAGATGTGTTGTCTGTGGTGTATGCATCTGTATGATGTGTTAAGCAAATAGAATTAATTTAACCCGTTGATACCACTGCCCGTGTCTGTCTCAAACATCACCAGTGAGTGGGAAAACATCAATCTGTGTTGACAGAAATATGGAATGGGTCAGATAGGTCACTCCTCCACTCGAAACAGAATATCCTATGAAAATAGACTAACAATCCTGGGCCTAGAAAGCCTAGAACTACTGCTCCTAAAACACGATTTGAGTATTGCCCACAAGATCATATGCTGCAACGTCCTAACGGTCAATGACTACTTCAGCTTCAACCGCAACAACACAAGAGCACGCAACAGATTCAAATTAATACGAACCGCTCCAAACTTGACTGTAAAAAATATGATTTCAACAATCGAGTTATCGAAGCGTGGAACTCATTGCCGGACTCAATTGTGTCAACCCCTAACCCCCAACATTTCTCCCTTAGACTCTCCACGATTGACCTCTCCAGGTTCCTAAGAGGCCAGTAAGGGGCGTACATAAGTGCACTGGTGTGCCTTTCGTCCCCTGTCCAATTGTCTTTCCTTTCTCTCACTTATCATATATATTTTCTTTCTTTCATATATCCTCTCCTCTAAGTTCATTTTACCCTTATATATATTATTACATGTCTATTTTTCTTCCTATGTATTTGTGTATTGGACAAATCGATAAAAAAATAAAAATAAAAAAATAAGATTTGTCACCTTTGAAAATTTATGTCCAAGGGTCTCCTCTATTTTGGGTGAGGCAGGCAGGATTCCCTTGGATACCATTTGTTGGGCGTCAAGGGAAAGAGAGGGTTTTGCCTTCTCTTTCTGCTCAAGATCCCCATGTACAATTGGTGGGCCACTGTGTGACACAGAATGCTGGACTCGATGGGCTTTGGCCTGATTCAGCATGGCTCTTCTTATGTTCTCATTCCCTACCTCTTCACTGTTAAAGGCATTAGGCCAGGGATGGCAAACCTATGGCACGGGTGCAACAGGTGGCACGCGGAGCCATATCTGTTGGTACATGACCTGTTGCCCTAGCTCAGCTCCAAAATGCCAGCTGATTTTTGGCTCGAACATGTTGTGGTTAGCTCTGGCCCAGCTCCTGCCCCAAGGGCTGTGGATGTGGGGGAGACATCCACATGCTGCAGGCCTGTTTTGCCCCCGGTGGAATCCGCTGATGAAGGCTCCTCTGACCAAGAAGACATGAGTGACAGGGAGGAGGAGAGTGTGGCAGACAGCTCAGAAGGAGATCAATTATCTAGCTCCTCCTTGGATTCAGAACAAGAGTTAATGATACAGCCACGCATGCGGAGAGCGATGCATAGGCAACAACAACTGAGAGATTATTATCAAAGAAAATGAGGCCACCTGTGGTTGGGTGGGGCTGTGGTAATTAGTGAGGCTGCTATAAATAGCAGCCTGTGGGTTTGGCCATTGTGGAGGATTAGCTGATCGGGGTTTTTTCGTGACTGCTTTACTGACTTTGACCTTTTGTGTGCTGCTTTTTCCCAGCTTTGAAACTAAACCAGAGCAAAGTGTGTTTCACTTCATGAAAGAAGAAGGACTGTGAATTGCCTCACAGCTGCAAGCTAAGTATCACAGAACTGATAAGGGACTTGTACCAATTACCAGTTTGTTTGGAGACCACTGCTCTTTGCTATACCAAGAGAGGGCTAAGGGTAAGTCAATTTTCATTATAAAGAACATTATTTTGAATTTTCAAACGTGTGTGTGTCTGAAATTTGTACCTGTGAATTTTTGGGAGGAGTCTACCAGAGAGTCCGATAGAACAGAACAGAGGCTCCGAGAGGGCATTTTTGGCCTCCAGAGAGCCTCCAGGGAGATGGGGGACACTTTTACTTTCCCCTGGCTCCAAGGAAGCCTTTGGAGCTTGGGGAGGGTGAAACACAAGCCTACTGGGCCTACCAAGAAATTGGGAAACAGGCCGTTTCTGGCCTCCAGGGGGCTTCCGGAGGTTGGGGAAGCTGTTTTTGCCCTCCCCAGGCATTGAATTATAAATATGGGCACTCACACATGCGCGATAGCGCACACACATCTTATTTTAGCACCCGAGGAAAAAAAGGTTTTTCATCACTGCATCAGGCAGTGACCATGGCTACATAGGAGCTGAGGTGTATATGCAGGTCTACATACATGAAAAACATAAACATCAACTTCCTCAAATTATGAGGTCAGAAAGGCCACCATTAGTCATTTCATTGTTTTGTAATTTTAGCTTTCTGCAAAATCTTTATCTGAAACCGCACCTAGGAATAGTGAAGCAAGAGAGTTCAGCTGGAGCCCTTTTAAGGAACTGTGCAAGTTTGCTTTACACAGTGGTTTACACAAAGGTTTTACAGAGAACAGAAAAATAACCACTGAAGCAAAAATATTCCCGGCAACCCATGTTGTATCCTGCTTTACATGCTGGTTGAAAAAGGGATATCGAAGGTCCAAAATAATCAAGATGTAATATTTGTAATCAAAGCGCAAGTTTTAAATTGACAGTTATAGTCTCTCAGGGCAAAAATATTGGTAATTTGTTTAGCTCCATGATTGAAAAGTGCCTGGGGAGGGCAAAATCATCTTCCCCCGCTCCCCGAGGCCCTCTGGAGGCTGAAAACAGCCTGTTTCCCAACATCTGGTGGGCCCAGTAGGCTTGTGTTTTGCCGGGCTCTCTGGTAGGAGCCTACTGAAAATTCAAGGGTACAAATTTCAGACACACACACGTTTGAAAATTCAAAACAATGTTCTTTATCACAAAATTCAAAATAAACAAAGCACTCTTTTTGTATTGCAAAGAGCACTCTTTCCAAAACAACCGGGTAGTCTGTACAATTTCCCTTAACCAGTCATTAAGTACTTAGCCAGCAGCTGTGGAGAAACTTCACACCCCTTCTTCTTCCAACGAAGTGAGACACACACACACGTTGCTCTGCTTTGGTTTCAAAGACGTGAAAAAGCAACAAAGTCCAGCAACACAAGATTCCTGATGAACTCCGATCAGATATTCTTCCACAACGGCCAAACCCACATGCTGCTATTTATAGCAGCAGCCCTAATTTCTGGAGCCCCACCCAAACACAGGTGGCCTCCCTTATTTCCTGTAATATGTTCTTACTTGGTCTCTTCTACACATAATTCTGTGCTTGCGTGGGTCCAAAACGTCATCATCTGAATCAATGGAAGATAAGGGAGAGTGACTGCCTGGGCTGTGTGCCAAGCCCTCCTCTGCCGAGTCACTCCCACCTTCTTCTTCGTCCGAGGAAACTAAACTCTGAACTGACTCTGTCGGCAATAACACAGGCCTGTGACATGTTGAATTTTCCCCTGCATCCACCTCCCCACTCCCTATGGCAGGAGCTGGGCCAGAGCCAACCACAATACCCAGGCTCCAAAGACTTCCTTGGAGGATAAAAACATCCTCCCCATCTCCCCAGAGGCTCTCTGGAAGCCAAAAACACCCTTCCAGAACCTCTGTGCAAGTAAAAAATCAGTTGGCTACGCACATGTACGTTGGAGCTGAGCTAAGGCAACAGCTTGTGTGCCAGAAGATATGGCTCTGTGTGCCACCTATGGAATCCGTGCCATAGGTTCGCCATCAATGATATAATAATAATAATAATTTATTGGATTTGTATGCCGTCCCTCTCCGTAGACTTGGGGCGGCTAACAACAATGATAAAAACAACATGTAACAATCCAATAATAAAACAACTAAAAACCCTTATTATAAAACCAAACATACACACAAACATACCATGCATAACTTGTAATGGCCTAGGGGGAAGAGCTATCTCAACTCCCCCATGCCTGGCGGTATAAGTGAGTCTTAAGTAGTTTATGAAAGACAGGGAGGGTGAGGGCAGTTCTAATCTCCGGGGGAGTTGGTTCCAGAGGGCCAGGGCCGCCACAGAGAAGGCTCTTCCCCTGGGGCCTGCCAAACAACATTGTTTAGTCGACGGGACCCGGAGAAGGCCAACTCTGTGGGACCTTATCGGTCGCTGGGATTCGTGCGGTAGCAGGCGGTTCCGGAGGTAATCTGGTCCAATGCCATGTAGGGCTTTAAAAGTCATGACCAACACTTTGAATTGTGACCGGAAACTGATCGGCAGCCAATGCGGACTGCGGAGTGTTGAACAAACGTGGGTGAATTTTGGAACCCCCACGATGGCTCTCGTGGCTGCGTTCTGCATGATCTGAAGTTTCCGAACACTTCAGTTGGCAAGAGGTGGATAGAAGTGAGCAAGAACAGCGCTTTTGGTGCCTACTCTCCAACCATGTGAAATGAACTGACAACGGGAGATCCCCTTCTCCTGCCCTCCATCTCAAGCGATGGGTTTGAAGCAAAACAGCAGAGGGCAATGCAAGCAGCAAGAGTTTTCAGAATGTTGTTTCCTACCCTGTTTCCCCGATAGTAAGACACCCCCGATTGTAAGATGTATCGGGGGTTTCAGGGGGGTCGGCTAATATAAGCCGTACCCCGAAAGTAAGACATATGTCTTACTTTCGGGGAAACACGGGGGTATTGCCGCCTCCCTGTCATCTAGCTGCGCGCCGCCTCCTGCCCACGCCTGCGCCGTCCCCCTCTCCATACGTCGCCGCGTCTGCCACCTCCCTCTGATCTTAATGAGCGCCGCCTCCTGCCCACTTCCGCGCCGCCCCCCTCCATACGTCACCGCGTCTGCCGCCTCCGTCTGTTCAGGTTGTTAATAAATGTTAATTTTATGGTTAAAACAAAAAATTTGACAATTTTTTTCCAATATAAGACATACCCCGAAAGTAAGACATAGTGGGGCTTTTGAGGATAAAAAGAAAGTAAGACACTGTCTTACTTTCGGGGAAACACGGTAGGAGTAAAACACTTCAGTGCTGCCTCACTGAAGAGCCTACCATCTGTAAGTAACTCTGTCCCTAAATTCAACCTCCAGCGAACATGCTTCACAACTCCACCCTCATTCTGATCCCAGTCTTGCTGAAACTTGTAGTGTCAGCAATCTGCATGCTCAACAGATAAATATGAAAGAAAACCTGAAATGCCCAAGTACACAACGTGAATTTCAGGGAGAAGGCCGGGGAAAGAGCAGTAAGGCTATTGTGAATAGAAGGTTGTAACGCTGAATGTACTTGCAGCTACATTCTTATCCTACTTCATTATATTGTAAACCCTGCAGCCACCTAAGACTTATATTTACAGATATCTCAACAGATAATTTTATTCTCCAGTTATATATATTATGTCCGTCAGGCATGGGGAAATTAATTCCCCATGGCCGTTTCCACTTTATGTATGGTCTGTATGAGATATATGATTGATTTTATGTTAAGGGTTTTAAACTGTTTTAAATATTGGATTTGTACTGTTTTCTTGTTGTGAGCCGCTCCAAGTCCTCAGAGAGGGGCAGCATCCAAATCTAATAAATAATAATAATAATAATAATAATAATAATAATAATAATAATAATAATAATACAGAGATATTGACAAAATTGAACGGGTCCAAAGCAGTGTTCCCTCTAATTTTTTTTTTGGGGGGGGCGGAAAAGTATAGTGTCTGAGCGGCAGTCCCTTCGGGACTGGGTGGCACAGAAATAATAAATAAATAAATAAACAAACAAACAAACAAATAAAAAACCCACCCTGTTTTGCCTCAGAGAATTTCAAAATAAAATACTGTACTGTGTGTCTATAACAGTGAGCTCATAATAGGGCAACTCTATCAATATCAAAATGCCACTTAAATAGTTGAGCTAGTTTCAAACTAGATTTTGATTTTCTTTCTCTCTTCCTTACTCCCATTCTTTTTCTTTCTCTTTTCCTTCCTCTCTTTTTTCTATCTGTTTCTCTCTCTTCCTCTCTTCCTCTCTCTCTCTTTCCCTCTCACTCTTTCCCTCTCGGCTTCTGGGCAGGTTTGGAAAACTCTGAGTTGATGATGATTTTTAAGTGAGCGATTGCTCACTGCTCAGCTTAGAGGGAACTATGGTCCAAAGACGGGCTACAAGAATGGTGGAAGGTCTTAAGCATAAAACATATCAGGAAAGACTTAATGAACTCAATCTGTATAGTCTGGAGGACAGAAGGAAAAGGGGGACATGATCAAAACATTTAAATATGTTAAAGGGTTAAATAAGGTCCAAGAGGGAAGTGTTTTTAATAGGAAAATGAACACAAGAACAAGGGGACACAATCTGAAGTTAGTTGGGGGAAAGATCAAAAGCAACATAAGAAAATATTATTTTACTGAAAGAGTAGTAGATCCTTGGAACAAACTTCCAGCAGATGTGGTTGGTAAATCCACAGTAACTGAATTTAAACATGCCTGGGATAAACATATCCATCCTAAGATAAAATACAGAAAATAGTATAAGAGCAGACTAGATGGATCATGAGGTCTTTTTCTGCCGTCATATGTTTCTATGCATAACCCTCCCACCCAAAAAACCTGGCAGAACATTCTATGACCTTTGTAGTCTTTTGGGGGGAAAATATTGTGTAACAATATCTGTCTTCCCTATTTTCAGTTAAACTTCAAATGTTCAGATTCAAACATCATCTTAAGACATAACATAATTTATTTGGTTTTGGCTTAGTTATATGAATAAACAGATTGCGGTTTACCAATCTTGTGATTTGTAGTGAATCTGACTATTGTAAATTAGTCAATAGCCATTATTAAAACAAACACAGGTAGTGTTGTGTGTGAAACCCGCATGGGTGTGTTGTGGCCCACTTGTGCGACTCATAAGGGTCAAGACAGCCCCAAATCTTGCTCTATTGTACAACAAGAAAGATGCAATTGTTTTCATGAGGTTTGAATAAAAAGTAAACTTGATCTATAAAGTTTATTTTGAAAAAAATAATTATAGTTTGTCTTTAACCATAAAAAGATACTAAATTAGACATTGGATGATTAATTATTGTAAAAGAAATAAACATGAATATTTTTAAAAAATTGTTTGTTTTGTCAAATACATATTGGTGGTATACAAAGATATAATAATATGTAGATTGTTTTGAGTTCGGGTTTTGCCCCATGTAATATTTTGAGTGTCTATGTAACGTTTCGGTGAAATCACATTCACCATCATCAGGCTGAAGTTGTAAGCTTCGTGCTGCTGTAAATATAGTTATTTACAGCAGAAACATAGAAAATTGATGGCAGAAAAAGACCTCATGGTCCATCTAGTCTACCCTTATATTATTTCCTGTATTTTATCTTACAATGGATATATGTTTATCCCAGGCATGTTTAAGTTCAGTTACTGTGGATTTACCAACCACGTCTGCTGGAAGTTTGTTCCAAGGATCTACTACTCTTTCAGTAAAATAATATTTTCTCATATTGCTTTTGATCTTTCCCCCAACTAACTTCAGATTGTGCCCCCTTGTTCTTGTGTTCACTTTCCTATTAAAAACATTTCCCTCCTGAACCTTATTTAACCCTTTAACATATTTAAATGTTTCGATCATGTCCCCCCTTTTCCTTCTGTCCTCCAGACTATACAGATGGAGTTCATGAAGTCTTTCCTGATAAGTTTTATGCTTAAGACCTTCCACCATTCTTGTAGCCCATCTTTGGACCTGTTCAGTTTTGTCAATATCTTTTTGTAGGTGAAGTCTCCAGAACTGAACACAGTATTCCAAATGTGATCTCACCAGCGCTCTATACAGCGGGATCGTGATCTTCCTCTTCCTGCTTGTTATACCTCTAGCTATGCAGCCAAGCATTCTACTTGCTTTCCCTACTGCCTGACCGTACTGTTCACCCATTTTGAGACTGTCTGAAATCACTACCCCTGAATATGCCAACTTTCAGGAAAGTGGTAAGCAAAAGCTGATGAAAGCAGAACAGTGTTGGTGAGAGATTGGCTAAGCCAAGGGGAAAAGTTAAAAGGTAAATTAGTCTGCAATTCTTACGTTGACATAAGAGGGCAACGTCTGATCACTTCCACCCCCCTCGAATGCTATTGGTAACACATGCCTATTGAACCTTATGTAATCTGGACAAAAGCCAGTCTGAGAAGATTCCTGTGTTTTAGGCTTGAGCAATAAAATAGCTAATTGAACTCTTCAGGTGCGGATCTGATTGTTCATAACTTACAAAAAGAGATACAAGAACGACAAAAGCCAGTTGGCTCACTAAGCCCAAAGGTTTTGTTAGTGGGAATTGATAATACCATCTCGTAAGTTTACTTATACAGTATATATATATTTTAGAAAATACTTTTTGCATTGAACTAATTGACAAAAGAAAAGTATCTTTGCTTACAATAGTGTTAGTTAGATGATACAACTTCAGTAATAAAATCAAAGGACAGGGAGGGGGGAAAAGGTGTGGGGGGAAGGAGAAATACTTAAACAAGACAATTCATTGATGATCAAAACTGGGGGAAATGCAGACAAATCTATATAGCTCAGAAGCTGAGCATTGGCACGTCATGCAACAGATCCAGAGTAAGCCTTAAGGCAGGACCAGAAAATGCTTTCCTGCATCTACTAATCCATCTTTATTGGTTAATGATCTATCTTGCTATCAAGGTAGCCTCCTGCATAACAAATGAGAAGGAATCTAACAATACAGAAGGTGCTGGATAATAAACCAGCCCCCAGCCTTACTTACTTACTTACTTACTTACTTACTTACTTACTTACTTACTTACTTATTTTTTGTATGCCGCCCCTCTCTGTATACTCGGGGCGGCTCACAGCAGTGATAGAAACAATGTACAATACAAATCTAATAATACGAAATTAAAAACCCATAATTTTAAAAACATGCACACAACACACGATACATAAATTATATAGGCCTGGGGAAGATATTTCAACTCCCCCATGCCTGATGGCAGAGGTGGGTTTTAAGAAGTTTACGAAAGGCAAGGAGGGTGGGGGCAATTCTGATCTCTAGGGGGAGTTGGTTCCAGGGGGCTGGGGCCACCACAGAGAAGGCTCTTCCCCTGGGTCCCGCCAAATGACATTGTTTAGTCGATGTATTGGCAGTTCAGTGTTGGCAAATACTTCAAAAGAAAAGGATTTAGGGGTAGTGATTTCTGACAGTCTCAAAATGGGTGAACAGTGCAGTCAGGCGGTAGGGAAAGCAAGTAGGATGCTTGGCTGCATAGCTAGAGGTATAACAAGCAGGAAGAGGGAGATTATGATCCCACTATATAGAATGCTGGTGAGACCACATTTGGAATACTGTGTTCAGTTCTGGAGACCTCACCTACAAAAAGATATTGACAAAATTGAACGGGTCCAAAGACGGGCTACAAGAATGGTGGAAGGTCTTAAGCATAAAACGTATCAGGAAAGACTTAATGAACTCAATTTGTATAGTCTGGAGGACAGAAGGAAAAGGGGGGACATGATCGAAACATTTAAATATATTAAAGGGTTAAATAAGGTCCAGGAGGGAAGTGTTTTTAATAGGAAAGTGAACACAAGAACAAGGGGACACAATCTGAAGTTAGTTGGGGGAAAGATCAAAAGGAACATGAGAAAATATTATTTTACTGAAAGAGTAGTAGATCCTTGGAACAAACTTCCAGCAGATGTGGTAGATAAATCCACAGTAACTGAATTTAAACATGCCTGGGATAAACATATATCCATCCTAAGATAAAATACAGAAAATAGTATAAGGGCAGACTAGATGGACCATGAGGTCTTTTTCTGCCGTCAGACTTCTATGTTTCTATGTTTCTATGATGGGACTCGGAGAAGGCCAACTCTGTGGGACCTAACCGGTTGCTGGGATTCATGCGGTAGAAGGCGATCCCGGAGATATTCTGGTCCGGTGCCATGAAGGGCTTTATAGGTCATAACCAACACTTTGAATTGTGACCGGAAACTGATCGGTAACCAATGCAGACTGCAGAGTGTTGGTGAAACATATATAAGAACATAAGAAGAGCCATGCTGAATTGGGCCAAAGCCCATTGAGTCCAGTATTCTGTGTCACACAGTGGTCCAACAATTGTACATAGGGATCTTGAGCAGAAAGAGAAGGCAAAACCCTGTCTTTCCCTTGACCCTCAACAAATGGTACCCAAGGAAATCCTGTCTGCCTCACCCAAGATAGAGACGGCACATGGACATCCATTTCAATAACCACCGATACACTTGGCATCCACGAATCTGTCTAATCCTGCCTTGAAGCTATCCAGGCTGACAGCTGTCACGACCTCTTCTGGAAGTGAATTCTATTAACCTATGATACATTCCTGCATTGGTGTTTATACATTTTTTGGGGGACCTCAACTTTAGTGTATTATATCCACAGTGACCCACATTAGATTGATCCCACTTTAAAAAGTTTTACCCCTTCCCTCTCTCCCTTAAATGCCATGATCTGGAGGTTCGATTACTGCAACACTCTCTACATGGGGCTACCTTTGAAAAGTGTTCGGAAACTTCAGATCGTGCAGAACGCAGCCCGAGAGCCGTTGTGGGGCTTCCAAGATTCAACCACGTTTCTTCAACACTCTGTGGCTTGCATTGGCTGCCGATCAGTTTCTGGTCACAATTCAAAGTGTTGGTCATGACCTTTAAAACCCTATATGGCATTGGACCAGATTACCTCCAGAACTGCCTGGTACCACACGAATCCCAGCGACCAATAAGGTCCCACAGAGTTGGCCTTCTCCGGGTCCCGTCGACTAAACAATGTCGTTTGGCGGGCCCCACGGGAAGAGCCTTCTCTGTGGCAGGCCCAGCCCTCTGGAACCAACTCCCCCCGGAGATTAGAACTGCCCCCACCCTCCCTGTCTTTCGTAAATTACTCAAGACTCACTTATGCCGCCAGGCATGGGGGAGTTAAGATATTCCTTCCCCCTAGGCCATTACAAGTTATGCATGGTATGTCTGTGTGTATGTTTGGTTTTATAATAAGGGTTTTTAGTTGTTTTATTAATTGGATTGTTACATGCTGTTTTTATCATTGTTGTTTGTCCCCCCGAGTCTGCGGAGAGGGGCGGCATACAAATCCAATAAGTAAGTAAGTAAGTAAGTAAGTAAGTAAGTAAGTAAGTAAGTAAGTAAGTAAGTAAGTAAGTAAGTAAATAGGTAAGTAGGTAAGTAGGTAAGTAAGTAAGTAAGTAAGTAAGTAAGTAAGTAAGTAAGTAAGTAAGTAAGTAAGTAAGTAAGTAAGTAAATAAATAAATAAATAAATAAATAAATAAATAAATAAATAAATAAATAAATAACACTCAGGTTCTGAAGACACAAGAGGACGGAGAGATTCTGCTAGGGAGGTTTCACTCTTCACTTTCCTTCGGTTGAATCAGTGCTTTTTCCAGGAACCTTTTGCAATTGTTTGCTCGTGTGATAGGCCCAAACCGAATTACATCACTTCCTAAATGTAAACGAACATAGCCCATCTTCCGAAGGCATCTTACACATCCACCACAGAAGCAGTAAGCAGGAAACACACAAAAGAATGAAAGCAGTATTGCATCTGCTTTAGAGAAGTAACATGAATAAGTGCAACTTTTTGTTGTCCTTCTTTCTGTTGCTGAGTGGCGCGTCTGACTTCCACGGTAAGTAGGAACATGCCTTCTGCATTGTTAAGAATAACCACGCAGACAATATTGTGCTCCAGGCTATAAAACTGTTTTTGATGTGTCACACCCAGAAAATCTGGTCCCTGCAAAGACTGTACAAGCCTGCACCATTTCTTTCAGTGTTGTTTCCCAGCTGCACGCTGACTTGTCTTTCCATGGATCCAGTTTGAACTACAGATCCAAGGTGTGTTAATCTGTGAATGGATTTTGTGTTTCTGACCCATTGTTTACTGTGCTTAAGGTATTAATTTACTTGAGTTTTTTTTAAAAAAACCCAATAATACCTATTATTATAATACACTCTTAATAAATACTAATAATTTCTTTTTCTAAGTTGATTTTCTAGGAAACGCCGTAATATTTTATATTTTAGAGGCACATGAAACAAAACTCTAACAATCTTGTACTAACACGATCGGTAGAACATTTATAACTGTAAGGAAGGATTAAGTTCCTGAAATAGTATACAAGATGAAGCTTTGCTATTTAAGATAGTATAATTTAAACTTCAGAAGAGAAGGATTTAGGGGTAGTGATTTCTGACAGTCTCAAAATGGGTGAGCAGTGTGGTCGGGCAGTAGGAAAAGCAAGTAGGATGCTTGGCTGCATAGCTAGAGGTATAACAAGCAGGAAGAGGGAGATTGTGATCCCCTTATATAGAGCGCTGGTGAGACCACATTTGGAATACTGTGTTCAGTTCTGGAGAGCTCACCTACAAAAAGATATTGACAAAATTGAATTGGTCCAAAGACAGGCTACAAGAAAGGTGGAAGGTCTTAAGCATAAAACGTATTAGATAAAGACTTAATGAGCTCAATCTGTATAGTCTGGAGGACAGAAGGAAAAGGGGGGACATGATCGAAACATTTAAATATGTTAAAGGGTTAAATAAGGTTCAGGAGGGAAGTGTTTTTAATAGGAAAATGAACACAAGAACAAGAGGGCACAATCTGAAGTTAGTTGGGGGAAAGATCAAAAGCAACATGAGAAAATATTATTTGACTGAAAGAGTAGTAGATCCTTGGAACAAACTTCTAGCAGACGTGGTTGGTAAATCCACAGTAACTGAATTTAAACATGCCTGGGATAAACATATATCCATTGTAAGATAAAATACAGGAAATAGTAAAAGGGCAGACTAGATGGACCATGGGGTCTTTTTCTGCCGTCAGTCTTCTATGTTTCTATGTTTTTGTTCCAGATAAAAATCATCAGAAAAATTATTTTCATTTCATATACGTAGGATTATATACATAACCAAGTGTTTCGCATTTGTTTCCAAAGCAACAGACTGTAAACACCATCATCTGTGGCCAGGCTGGTGTAATCTAATCTAATGTGTATATCATAACGGTTGGGAAGGCTGAAACGAAGATTTTTATATTGAAATATTAATTATTTGCTTTCCTTTTAATTTTAAAACATTTGCCCTATGTATAAATATACCATACCTACGTTAAGCAAATGTCTAAATTAGATGAGACATTTGATTTCCTAATATTTATAGATTTACTCTCAATTGTTATGAAAAGGAAAAAAATTCTCTAAAAGTTAACTGCAAAGGACAAACTATACCAGTCTGTTTCATGTCTGTCACTGCTGTAGATGTCATCATTCTTACCTGCTGAGTTACGTTCTACACGTCTAAGCTTGCTGTTTAGAATAAAAGCAGTACCCAAGCATGTAGCCCTAATGCTATGTAGGCAACTATTTTGTAATTGGAACTATTCTTGCATTGTACAAATCGAAACAGCAGTTCTTGAAGGCTACAGGAACAGAACTTTGGACCGGGTGTCACTGCTCACAGTCACTCATGCCCTCATCACCTCGAGGCTTGACTACTGTAATGCTCTCTACATGGGGCTACCTTTGGAAAGTGTTCGGAAACTTCAGATCGTGCAGAATGCAGCTGCGAGAGCAAT
Source organism: Erythrolamprus reginae (assembly GCF_031021105.1). Taxonomy (NCBI): domain Eukaryota; kingdom Metazoa; phylum Chordata; class Lepidosauria; order Squamata; family Dipsadidae; genus Erythrolamprus; species Erythrolamprus reginae. Next base: position 73,255,477 of record NC_091956.1, on the reverse strand, counting down.
CATGAGCTTCCCTAAATATGCCTATGTTGCACCAACACTCTGCAGTCTGCACTGGTTGCCGATCAGTTTCCGGTCACAATTCAAAGTGTTGGTGATGACCTATAAAGCCCTTCATGGCACCGGACCAGAATATCTCTGGGACCGCCTTCTGCCGCATGAATCCCAGTGACCAGTTAGGTCCCACAGAGTTGGCCTTCTCCGGGTCCTGTCAACTAAACAATGTCGTTTGGCAGGACCCAGGGGAAGAGCCTTCTCTGTGGCGGCCCCGACCCTTTGGAACCAACTCCCCCCAGATATCAGAGTTGCCCCCACCCTCCTTGCCTTTCGTAAGCTCCTTAAAACCCACCTCTGTCGTCAGGCATGGGGGAATTGAGACTTTCCCTTCCCCCTAGGCTTATAAAATTTATGCATGGTATGTCAGTATGTATGATTGGTTTCTTAAATTGGGTTTTTTTAAATTAACTTAAATATTGGATTTGTTTACATTGTATTATTATTGTTGTTAGCCGCCCCGAGTCTATGGAGAGGGGCGGCATACAAATCTGATTAATAATAATAATAATAATAATAATAATAATAATAATAATAACAACAACAACAACTTCTGACAGGATGATATCTATTTTATTTATTTATTTTATTTAGTTTGTCAAATGTGTACAAGATAACAGTAATAAGTATGAACACAGACATGAACGAAAGAAATGAATACAAATGAATGAGGACAGCAGGACAGGAATGGTAAACACGCTAGTGCACTTACACACTTCCCATTTATAGACCTCTTATGGATGGGATGAGGTCCAGTTTACGGTTGAAGCTGTGAGGGTTTGAGGATATAACAACGGAGTCAGGTAGAGCATTCCATGCGTTGACCACTCTGTTGCTGAAGTCATATATTTTCTGTGATCAAGTTTGGAGCCGCTTACCTTGAGTTCCTATTGCTTGTTAGCCGGTGTATTATTGAGGTTGAAGCTGAAAAAGTCATTGACAGGTAAGATGTTGTAGCAGACAATTTTGTGTACTATGCTTGGATCAAGCTTCCAGTGGCACGGTTCCAGATTGTCCAAGGCCAAAATTTCAAGCCTGGTGGCATGAGGGATTCTTTAAGACTTGATTGGGATGTATGACGTGTATGATTGCATTAGTGAGATTTTAATAGGATTTTATTTATTATTTTATTTATTTATTTATTATTTGGATTTGTATGCCGCCCCTCTCCGAAAACTCGGGGCGGCTCACAACAAGTGAAAAGACAATCCAATACATAATCCAATTAATTAAAATATTATAAATTTAAGAAAAACCCCTATACTAACATACACACACACAAGCATACCATATATAAATTCAACGTGCCCAGGGGAAGATGTTTAGTTTCCCCATGCCTGACGGCAAAGGTGGGTTTTGAGGAGTTTACGGAAGGCAGGAAGAGTAGGGGCAGTTCTGATCTCCGGGGGGAGTTGGTTCCAGAGAGCCGGTGCCGCCACAGAGAAGGCTCTCCCCCTGGGGCCCGCCAATTGACATTGTTTAGTTGACGGGACCCGGAGGAGGCCCACTCTGTGGGACCTAACTGGTCGCTGGGATTCGTGCGGCAGAAGGCGGTCTCGGAGATATTCTGGTCCAGTGCCATGAAGAGCTTTAAAGGTCATAACCAACACTTTGAATTGTGACCGGAAACTGATCGGCAGCCAATGCAGACTGCGGAGTGATGGTGAAACATGGGCATACCTGGGTAAGCCCATGACTGCTCTCGCAGCTGCATTCTGCACGATCTGAAGTTTCCGAACACTTTTCAAAGTGTTTATATTATTGTTGTTATTGTAAGTTAATTGTTATACCGTCTTTGCTATTTTATTGTTGTAAGCTGCCCTTCAGGATTGGGTAGCATACAAAATAGATAGATAGATAGATAGATAGATAGATAGATAGATAGATAGATAGATAGATAGATAGAGATGGATGGGCAGACAGACAGA